>NW_020229916.1:1520000-1621427 GCF_003227715.2 Harpegnathos saltator
GCAAGTTGGGAACATTGTCGCGCAGTTAGAAAATTTCACCGTTCCGTAACGGTTTCACGATGCGCGTCGCTAAACTTTGCGTTAATAAGACCGTCCATCAGACGATACTCCCAGGAGAGAGCGAGACCCCAGAACGAACAATATCTTTCTCTTTTTCTACTGTCGTTTGAAATCGAGCGATATTTCTCGTTTCGGTCGGACGCTTCGCTTTGCGTCGCGACGGATTAACGACGTTGCCCATCTCCGTTTTATGACATTCGAGTCACGCGATCGATTAAACAATAAAACCTTGGCGGCGATTCGTCGATACTCTTACGAGCGGAACGAGCCAGCGAATATCCAAATAAACAACGTCGAAACACACCAGTTAATCCAGGAATTAACGCGCGACGAATAATTTATCGGCGGCGGAAAATCGACGCTACAGAATCGTCCGATCGATATCATGAATAAATTTACCAGTTAATTACGATAATTAAATTGGCATGAAATTCGAGTGAAATTATTCTGTTTCCAACCTCTCTCGCTGTATTTTACATGTCCTTCCCAATTGTTATACCCTTTACTGGGAAACAGTAAGAGACGCGTCTTGTTGTGTCGCAATCATTGTTGCTAAGCACTCTTTAAACTCCGTACAATTTCGTACGGATTTCGCGATAGAGACAAAAATAATGAAATACGATACGTGAAATACATCGAGACGGGGGAAGGGGGGGGTGAGGGGGATGCTTCATCTTTCGCGCGATGTATTTCGCACAATTTAGGAAAAAGTTTTCCGCTCTTGTCTCGCGATGGCGCTATTTAAGGACGCAACGGATTACGGACTTCATCATTCAAACATGTTTCACGATCCACGTTCCATCTTCCATTTGACCTTTCCACGTTACTGGGTCGCTATCTTTCCTTCGTGAATTTTAACGAGCGTTGAAATTAACCACGCTAGACGCCGAACGCGAATTAGCAGCTGCGATGCGTGTTATCCGTGCGGTTATCCGTGTATTAATATACGTTGCCCGATTGAAGTCTTTCCTCGCGATTCGCGCGATTTGCGGACAAATAAGACAAGGGCGAGCACTGACGATGAGTCCGGGACTCGACTTGAAAAGACCAGGTGACTGAGGTAAAATTGTCAACGTTTGCCTCGAAGGATGATGATTTCGCCGGAAGCATGTGTAGCCGGAATTGGAGAGAAATTTTTTCATCTTCTCCGCGCGGGACATTAATTTCACGAGCAAGTGGACCTTATTCGATCTCGTTATTGCGATCATTGCCAATGCGCGCGATACAAAGAAAGAAATTCTGTCCACGACGGCGTTGTGAAGAAAATGTAGGCGTATTATCGGCAACCCGAAGACGAGCGAGGCGACGTCGCGATTGCGCCGTCTCTCGATATGATGGCGATTAAAATTTCATTACCTCGGGTACGGTCGCCTCCTGTTGTCTGCACAACATGAATCTATTCCTCAGCGCCCGCATGTTTCAATCTGCGAGCGAAGGGCCGTCGTTAAACTTTCTCACTGGACATTTGCATCTTTGCATGAGACGCCCTTAATCGTCATTCGGCTCGCTCCTATGTCGCTGCGTCATATTTACGCTGCGCTTGGTTAATTACGCTTGGTCCTTAACGCGCGCGTGTCCGGCCAGCTCGAGCCAATTCGAGTCCAAGCAGCGGAACTGCGAGGCAACGCGAGACAACAGCGAGCAGACACAGAACGACAGATTGGCTCACTTTTCGTAAAACAACAGCGAAGTGCGCTACGTGCGCTTGTCCAATTTGGAAAACACGAGTTGCAATATGAATTACAAGAGCTATCGTGGGAAAGCTGCGATAGCTTTCGTAACAAAATAATGCATGAACTTTTAATGCGCATGCATAATGTACAAGCTTCGCGTCCTATCCTATATAGCGGCGCGAAATTTCTAATTGTTGCAATAGTTATCAGTCACGATTAAATTGCCATGGTTGTATTATCGTTAGGTCAGACTTTGTCGCTTGCCGGTGCGAACGATGCCGATGGTGGTGATCAACGCGAAAGGAGAACGCGTCCAATTATACTTTATTAGTTATTAGTTGAATTTGCCATTTTTCTCCGAATGAATTCGATCGAATCGAAAGGCACGAGTCGTCCGTCCGTCCGTCCGTCCGTCCGTCCGTCCGTTCGACTCTTTCGAGATTGTCAGGCGCTTTCGGAGCTCGCCGCCGCCTCTCTGTAAGAGAACGGTCGATCGTTCGTTTCGTTATTGACACGGACCGTGTTACAATTAGCGAATCTCGATATCTGATTCTCGCGCAAAAGTACGACGAGCAAGGCGACTGAATGGACGCGTTAATTAACCCGCTACGTAATAAACGGCTGCGCGTCTCGCGCGACGCGCTGATATAAACTTGTGATCCGACTAGTGATCGAGCTTGATCGAGCATAATGTTTCGCTATCGTTTCGCCGAGCACGATTACCGTTTGATAACGCTCACGCGACTCGACTCGCGAGGGAACGAGCGAGTGTCTCTCTGTCGAGTTGCTAATTTGCGCTCACTTTGGGAATGCACGTGCGGTGCATTTTAATGTGAGAAAATTGTCCGTCTGTCGGAGAGATACGTAACGGCGTTGCCACTTTTGCGACGTGAAATAACGTACGTGCACGCACACACGCACGTGTGTGTGCTTTGTGTGACTTTGAAGGAATTACATAGTGTGTACACAGCTGCGTCTCCACGGCGCGAGTACGTCAAGAGTCTCTCTCTCTCTCTCTCTCTCTCTTTACCGTTCTTATAAACAGCGATAATTTTCTATTCGCGCTGGAATTGTTCATCCTAGAAATTGCGTCAGTCGTGGGAATTCATAGAATAGTGTATACACACGCGAACCGTATATTAGCCCTGTACATCTCCTTGTATCTCTTCCGAGGCTACTTTTATTTATAAAACGCGACAGAAAGAAAAAAAAAAAAGAGAAAGCTGGACGAGTGAAAATAAACAAATTTCTTCAGCTCAAGCAAAATTCTTTTCATCTCGGTTTTCGCCGCCAACTTGTAGACTGTCCGCGCAAAGTGTGCTTTGCAGGACAAGATCTTTTCCACGCAAAAAAGTTTTCCTTTCTTCCGTTTGTTAAGTGTCATAAAATGCTCTTACATTAAAATCGCGTACACGAGTACGATTCAAGTGTCTCGTAGACACCACAAGTCTCGCGCATGCGGTTGAATGCGGGGGCCGTGTTTAATAGTTGCTCACGCGTCGTCAATCGTATCGAGTAATGAAGCGCGTTTCTCGCGCTTTGTTTATTGAATAACTGCCACCGAGTGTCGATGCGATTACGTCGTTCAAACGAGGCTGTAAGAAACGAGGCAAGAAGTAGGGCAAAGTCGCGCGTTCTCAATTAGGCTTGTCACTTGCAAGGACGCGGTCCCGCACGATATAATTTTGTCGTTACGTTCGAAACGTAACCCCGGCGCTCTCACGATGGACGAAACTCTGTGGTAAGATGGACGATAGATAAAAATAATGATCAGAGATCAATCGAGCTTTTGCGAGCGTATAATTAAAAGTTTCGAAATATAGGTGGGATGAGGCAGGTACATTTTCTCTTCCCGTCTAATTTCACGCAAAGAGAAAGAAAGGAAATAAGAAAAAGAGAAATTGGACAACGTATCGTAAGAGATTACGATAACAATTTAAATAAATATCTAAACAGGACAGGATGGAGCTTGCACACGGGGAGAATTATCAGAGCAAAACATCCCGGATCGTTAGATCGTTACGAGTGTCGCAACTCTGGCAGTACCGAAAAAAGTTTCACACAGAAACGCGCCCTGAACGAGCGAGACTACACGCGTCTCCCTCGATAAAATCAACGAAATTAAAGTCCAGTCTGGCGAAAAGAAATCGGGGTTGCACAAACAAATGTTCACGCTCGTCGATGTTTTCGAGAGTCTCGCACTCTCTCAGTTTCACAGTCAATTAAATCGGACTTCCCCGTTTGCGAGGGCGACAGGCGTTATCTTCGCACGTGCCACGAGCGCATTTCGATAACGGCGAACGCACGTCACGCACGTGGCTCCGATAAAACGCGACACTTTCCGCTCTCGTAGCGCTCGAGAGTGCGGTGATTGCAACGGCAAGTGGAGTCGTACTGCTCGATGCGTTTCATCGTTTAATCGACGGTGACTTGTCGAACGACAGGGCCGTAGAAACGACGCTCATAGGCAGGGAGGCGTCATCGATTCTCGATCGAGACGGCGATTCGAGACCAAGTTTGCTTAGAGAGAAAGAGAAAGGGGGGGGGGAGAGAGAGAGGGAGGGAGAGAGAGCGGATCGTGACAATGTAGGCTTTAAATCGCAAGTTTTGACAAACCCGTCAACAAATTTCACGCGTCTTTCAGAAATGCTCGCATTGTAAATGTTGGAAGAAATGAAAAAAAGAAAAAAAAAAAAGAAAAAGAACAAGAAGAAAACACGTGTTGAATGTACGACGATGTTCTCGATATCGATTGAAAATACCGTTTATCAACAATCTTAGCGAAACCCGGGGTCTCGCTAACTTGTCGAGTAAATTTGTCAAATTGATTTTCGTAAAATAATCGCGACCTTTCTCTCGTCTTGATGCAACACGTACGACGTTAAAGGGATCTTTCGAGATCACCAGTCAAGATTATGTGTTTGGCGAGGCCAATCTCTCACGTTGTTTGACGATGCCTCCCGAGAATCGATAAGTGGGATTCGCCAGCCTAATGCCGGCGACCGTGCACCGTGCATCGTTCTAATTTTACAGAGATGTTACTAACACGCGTGCCGCGCGGCACCGCAACGTGCGGACATAATGGAGAGAGAAGTTGCATCTGTAAATGTGGCCGGTTGGTCCAATGGGGTACGTACACACGTAAGCGAGATTTTGCGGGATGGACTTTGGAGAGTTGGATTTTGCGCGATTACCTTTGCGCGTTACATTTCCGCCAGTGGCCAGTCTAAAATCGGTGACTGACAATCGTGAATCAAATAAATCTCAGTCTCTCCAAATCTCTCGTAAAACATTCATTCATCCATCGATCGTGCGTTTCCCAAAACGAGCCGCCCCCCTTCGGCGGACAATCTCAATCTCCATTTATCTCAAACGATTATTCGTCCGAGGCACGCTTCGTCCGCTGTGCAATCTTTTCAAACATCGACCAATCAGAACGAATAACACGCCGAAACGAATACGCAACGAAATTTTATTTACTCACGAGCGGAGATAAAACGATGCGTGCGTCATATTCTTTTTCTCTTACGCAACGTGTCGCAAGTCAGACCCCGCGATACGCGCAATATAGAGTTTTCGTTCTTTCTCTCTCCTTTTTCCCCCTTTCTTTTTAATCACGCGTTGCGCCGAATTAAATGACAAACTGCAAAATCATAACGCGAAATTGCGCAAAACGTCGCATCGTCGGCGCGACGAGAGTTGGCGAAATTGGAGATAACGCGATAAATTGCGCGTGGCGAAAAAACGCACACACACACACACACACACACACGAGAAAAAGTCCAGCTCGTACTCACCTTTAACTTGCGCCTTGCGTTGAATTTCTTCAAGCAGTCCACGGTCTCTTGTCTGTGCACCACGGATGCGACACGCTCACGTTGCTGAAACATCAAGTAAAAAGAGCGATATCAGGAGCTGTCCTGACTGGAACGACTGTATCAAGTCGTCCGGAATTAGATCTTAATCCTCGCGCGCTTCGTCGAGAATGAAATTTTATCGTCGTAGGCCGTAGCCAGAGAAAGCGGCCAATGATTATGACTGAGTGTCCCGATACGGGCGACGATCGCAAACTAGTACGCGAAGAAACTACGTAATCGATATTTGCAATACACGCTAGTTGCAAGCCGGCATGCACATTGTCACAGGTGTTTAGACCGAAATATAGCGATACAAAAATATCTCGCTCTTTTGCCCGACGTCATCCCATACGCGATCGCGGTACGCTATCGCGCGTTGTTTTATCAATTCATATTCCATTTATCGTAATTCGATTTCCGTTTCATCCGATTCGAATAACCATTTTGCATTTTAACGTATTAAATTACAAATGCGATAAGTCGTATATTACGCAACGCGTTGCACTGCACGAATATATATTATATAGAAACACGATACTTGCTGAGTGAAGTTTCTACACACCGTATACCGGATGCGTATACCGGTTAAATTCGGGGACTGATCTCGCATGGCCGAGTGCGATTATGTTACTTCTGAATTACACGGTTGTACGAATTTCACTGCACTGCGATGATAACACAGTGGTGGACGGTACTTACGCAGATCCATGGATGCTTCAGTGCCTCGCTGGCAGTGATCCTCTTTCCTGGATTCACCGTCAGCATCTGATTGATAAGGTTCTTGGCTTCCGGCGTGACGGTGTCCCATTCTGGACTCGGATACTGCGGAACAGCAAACATGACATTGGCGACACAAGAGTTCGAAACGGCGCCGAAAGGATTCTTTTCGGTAATTATATATTTTTGTCTCCGCACATACAAATAACGTGTGATGATGCACCGAGCGAGAACGAAGTGAGAAGAAGCTACTCTCTATATTGTACTGTGTGAGAGAAGCAGCGGGTCCGCCGCGAATAGCCCGTCGCGTCTGCGTACTAAAGTACTGAAAGTACGACGCGTTCTAGGAAGATCCATCCGGAAGATATATCAAAGTATATTGACACGATACATACGTCGTACGATCCGGCCTTGATCTGCGCGTAAAGTCGATGCTGATCCTCGTCCCAGAATGGCGGGTAGCCGACGAGGAGGATGTACAGGATGACACCGCACGCCCAGATGTCGACCGGTTTCCCGTACGGCTCTTTCTTCAACACTTCCGGGCTGAGGTAGCCGGGCGTTCCCGCGAAACCTTTCGGAGCAATCACAATCAGGTTTATTCCCGCTCGAAGGATAAGAACGCGACGATTCGCGCGCGGGCTACCGAATGATTACACGGGATCAAGGTATTACGTGCGCGAAATCACGGGAAATCACCCGGGAGTTATCCCGTTCGTTGTCGAAACTAACCTTCCCTCGCAGGCGCTCGGAGGCGAGGAAGGAGGAGGTTGGTTTTGGGAGAAATATATATACTCGCATCGCACGCTTTTACCGTGTTTACATTTTACCTTGCCCACTCTTTGTCCTACGAGTGTCTTTTCATTGTGCTTCGTAAACACTTCCGAGCGACGTCAATGTCGATAGTGGTGGAATGTTGACGCTAAAGAGGAAAAGTACAGCGAGTAGCAAGACGTATCGACAGAGTAAGTTCGTCACGCAATTTCAGTGCGCAGCGCGAGCGAACCGATTCTGAAAGTTTGTTCGAAATACTCGTTGACCACATGCAAGAAAGAAAATATCGGAAAGATATATTTGGCATGTTTCTTCCAAATGTCTGTACGGATCTCATCACTATGCAAACAGGAACGTACATGTGTCAAACAGGCGAGTGGTTGGCGTGGTCCGGGCTTGATAATAAATGACGGATCTGTTATTGGAAAAGTTCAATTCTGCGATTGACCGAATTTTTCATTTATTTCCCTACGGCCAAAATGCACGCGCGCGCAGTTTGCAGTAATCGTTTGCAGCGACGCGGTGGAATCTGAAAAAGCGTATCGTCGCGCGGCTGCACAATTTACGGAAAATTCCGAAATTATACATTTCTCTGGCGTATCGGTTACATTCGATCATTCGGTACATACGATTACAAAAGCCAACAAGTATTTAGCGTCGCGATTGGCGACACGTGGTTTTCATTCTTCGCAGAAGGATTATCCGAGAAAATACAACAATGCCGCGATGGCTACGTTGGCGGGCGGGAGAGAGAGAGAGAGAGAGAGAGAGAGAGAGAGAGAGAGAGAGAGAGAGAGAGAGAGAGAGAGAGAGAGAGAGAGAAAATGCCGTGAAATTTTTTCGGAATTAATGACAACGGGAGGAACGTAACAGACAATTTAGATGCGAGTTTCGTCATTTTCTTTTGTCCCCGATTTTTTATTTTAGCAATTTATTTTAGGCAATTTTAGCGTGCTCTGCCGCGCGTGTAATTAATTTTCGATAAGCACGCACCGCCGTTACGTAATGGCAATCGCAATCGGAACGCAGGCGCTTTGACGCAGCAAAAATATGGTGCTGTGTGCAATTAACCCGGTTGCTAACGGTTGCCCCCGGAAATCCACCGCCGTCAGTGAGCGTCGCGGACATTGGAGCTTTTCGTTGGATCGGCCAATGTTGCAATCTTTTCGCGAGTGCGTTAAATCATTGAGAGTGAGAGAGAGAGAGAGACGCGAACCGTGTTACACAGCTTTTTCACATAGTCGCGATCGCGAACACGAGGAGAAGTATTGCGTGGTGGGATATTTACTCGGGACAAGTTGTCAGGTCCCCCTCCCCCCCTCCCGTAAAGGCCAACATTGCGATTGATGAATGTTTTTTACGTGGACTATCCCTGTATCTCGCGTTCCTCTATGTAGATGTAAATTAAACGGCTCATCTTGCCGCAGCAAGTTGTAAAATGTGATGTAAAATCGCTGCGGAGCGCTGCGACGAATGAAATGTTGATTTTGCGAATGATAACGCGTCTCAATTCTCGCATCAAGCCTCCGATGTATCCCTAAATCCTTTTGCTAATCGCTTTAATTCATTCATCAAAGTTATGCAACTTTGCGCGCCGAGTAATATCCATTTCTTTTCTTTTTTACATATTTCCGACGCGCGTGGCAGCACGCGTGTTTTGCAGCTCTCGGAAAAACTGAAGGCAAGAAGGGCGAGAGGGAGAGAGAAGAAAAAATCGATCGCGGAGATAAGCGTGAAAGGCGAAGAACGTTGCCGGATAAGCGTTGCCGGGACACTCGCAATATCGTGTATCGGGACATATGTGCTGTCCCAGGAAGATCGATCTTAATTGTAACGACGAACTGCTTTTCGTCGGTTGTAAGTAGATTCAGAGCGCTTGATGAGAAAGGACAAGAATCGAATAAAGAAATTGCTCATGATTCATTTCAGATCAGTCCTTAGCGATCGTTTAAAAATATACGAGAAATGATTATATTTCGATCGTTTGATGCTTCCTTTGATGAGCGAGAGGAGATACCGTGTGTCCTCCAACTTTTCGAGAAGTCGTTGAAAGTCGCTAAAATTAAGATCCGCGAGAGCTCTCACATTGGACGGACGCGCGGAAAAAAGCGTTATCGGATAACTTCCCCTTTGCATTTTTATGTACATAAAGGGAGACAAAACGAGCAGCCGAGCAGAACAAGTGTTGTTGTTTCAATGAGTTTATCTGTATATTCAAATACCACCACGTCTCACGCAGCCGTCTATGTGTGCGTTAATACACATGTAAATCACTTAAGAAGACAGCAAAAAATAGGTAGAAAGGTCAAAGTTCACGGTTCGGGTTGCAAATTACATGAGAAACAACGAGATAACTCGCGAATGCACCAGAGCAAACATTTAATTAAAAAACAATCTTTTCACGGAGAAAAGTGATGATATTTTTGAAAGAAATAAGATTTGAAGAGCCAGACACTACTTGCGGCCATCTTTCGCCTTCTTTTGCATGGGAGAAAATTGTAAAACGACGAAAAGTAACGAAATATATGAAGGAAGGCAAGAGAGAAGGAAATATGAAACAACGAGAAGGACGAGACGCGCGTAGAACGTGAAGAGAGAGAGAGAGAGAGAGAGAGAGAGAGAGAGAGAGAGAGAGAGGAAAAAGTTTTGTAATTTCGTCTAAACACAGGCATGCGACAGTGCCTTTTCCGAGAGTAAGTAATAAGTTTGCGATAGGTTGGACACATCATTGATATTTCCTCCTGATATTACGTTAACGCGCGTGTTTCGTATCCGTAAGAAAATGATACGTTAGACGATACGAAAACCGGTGGATACCGCGTGGACAGTCGCGACAGCGCTGTATAACATTCTCGAACAAGAGCGAGATAACAAAGTAGCTTGTATCGCGTGTTTCGCTCGAAAATTACAGTGTCAGATGTCAGGTTTGCAATTTGAGTCACGACAGTCTGTAAAATCCTGTTATTCTTCTCGATATTAATCGATTAATACTTGATTTGCTCGATCGAAAGTCTCGGTACTGTCCTTGCTCGCTCTCTCTCTCTCTCTCTCTCTCTCTCTCTCTCTCCTCTCTTTTTTATTTTTTCGTCTCTTTTATCCGACAAAGTTGTATTCTAGCTAATGGAATTAGATTCCAAAATTGAGACGATCCGGTGATTTCGATACATCCATCGCGAGATAGTAACAATCGAAGTCAACGCGTACGCTCGACAAACCTCCTCGACAATCGTACGCGCGCGGCCTATCGGCACAGCGAATGCCATTGAATAGCGTGATTATTCGGCGCGATAAGCGAGCCTTCCGAATTCCGGTTTCCATCGGAATTTCGCGACGAAAGAGACGATCGAGCAGCCGTGTCACCGATTAGGGATGAAATATCATCGCGGCCGAAACGTCGGCATCGCACGCTCTCTCTTCACGCGGTCGTGCGACGAAATATCGTGGCGACGTTCGATTGCTTGCGGATCAACGACAAATATGTCGTAGCTGCGCGCGCGAAAGAATAAGAGAGAGAGAGAGAGAGAGAGAGAGAGAGAGAAAGAGGTGCTCCGACGGATTAATTGAGCGGAAAAATTGGGGTCAACTTACCATACCATGCCTGCGCTTCTCCCTGCACCTCGATCGCCAGGCCAAAGTCTGCCAGTTTCACAGCCGCCCCTTTCGCTTTGCTCGCGAGGAGCAGATTTTCGGGCTGCAACAGAAAGAAACAGAGTGACGTCGCAACGACTGCTGCTGCGCCGCGCAATTTTCTCGCGCGCGCGCGCGCGGGTTGAAATCTCGGCTCAAATTGGAAGAGTTCCACACTTCGAACAAGTATCTCTGCGCGATATCTCATTCCGCGGTGTCTCGTTGACATCTCCTAACGTTGACGTTAAGACGGACCGACATTTTTCTCCCACGACGGAATTGAAATCGCGGCTCAGAGTTGGCGAGAGTTGCTTAGCTCTGAAAATTGAAAGGGAGTGCTCCGGCTTCGATAGTTTTAAGCTTCGATAGAGGGAGAGAGTGAGAGAGTGAGAGTGAGTGAACGAGAAAGAGAGAGAGAGAGAGAGCGAGAGAGAGAGAGAGAGAGAGAGAGAGCACGCTCGATAGAAAACACCGCCTCGCTATTATTGTCTAGGTTTTCCGGGACATTTCGCGGAAATCGCGGAAAGTAGACGACGCATTGAACGGAAATGCATTGTGAAAAAATAGACCGCGCGCGGGCGCCTGTTTGCTTCGGTCGCTTTATTTCAACGTCGGCTCCGTAAACGCGCAGTCCGCTCGGCAAACTCTCTCTCTCTCTCTCCCTCTCTCTCTCTCTCTCGCTCTTTCCCCCTCCTCTACGTACTTTGAGATCCCGGTGTACAACTCCGTTATGGTGGCAGTGATGAACACTTTCCAGGATTTGTTGAATACAGTGCGAGGCGTCGGCCTCGCTGTAGAATTCCCGGGCGACGATGTCCTCGAACAGTTCTCCGCCGGTGACTCTGTAAGCGTTTTACGGTTCAATTCCATTTCGCGGAGCGCGCACGCACGGGACGAGGAGAGAGGACTGAAAGGGGCTGAAAGGGGGTTCTTGCATGGGAGAAGAATATCGCGCATGGGGAAAAAAAAAAGAGCGGGTAATATTTAATCCTGGGAATAAATAATGGGGTAATGTGAGCTTTCGTAAACACGCACGAGCGAGCGCACTCCGCAGCTTGGTTCATAAAGGCGCATAAAGGCGTACGACTTGCCCGAGATTTCACTCGCGAGCGATAACGAAATCGTATCAAGCGAGCCGCCAAGTCGATGGCTGTACAGCGACGCGCGGGGGTGAATAATAACGGGCGAGGTGAGACGCGATGCGGACGTACTCACACGTGGGTGAAGAACGCTGTTAAGCGGAATTAAGAGGGATTAACTGCTGGAGCAGCGGAAATTCGACGGGCGGAGCCGAAAATAGCGGGCTGCGTCGACAATAAAAAGTCAAGCGGAAGACGAACGAGCGAAATGAAATCCCCTCGTAACCCGGAGATTAATCGCGGCGGCTTGGCGAATTAGCAAAGCGCGTTGCCGTGCCGTGCCGTGCCGTGCCGTGCCGCGTCGTGTCGGACCACGTGGCAAGAAAGAGAAAGGAGATTTATACACCGCTACGCGGTGTAAATCAGCGTTACGAATATCCATGTGACGCGGTATGTGCGCGCGCCGAAATTAAATTAGACGCGATATATACTTTCTCGTCTCGGCCCGACACGTCGGGGAGATCGACCGTCGACGATATTGAAAGACCGCGAGAGAGAGAGAGAGAGAGAGAGAGAGAGAGAGAGAGAGAGAGAGAGAGAGATCGGTATCTCGTCCGATACAATTAGAGCTCACAAATTGCCTCGTTGTTGCTCGCCCTGGGAGCCGCGATTAATGGAGTCGCGACGATGACTCGAGAGAATATCGAGAGAATTACGGCGGCTCGATTACGGCTCGAGTGCTCCCAACACGAGAAGAGATCGTCCAGATCGAGGTCCGAGGAACGTTTTTGACGTTGGAAACAACACACGTTGTCGTTGAAACGTTAAACATTGTCTAGGTGTACAGGTGTATAGGTGCCAATCGCACCTATTTGATTTCGTTCAAGAACCACGCCTTTTATACCTTCGCCTCAGAGTCTAACGGCAGCCTAACGGGACGTTCTACGATTCGAAGCAACTACTACTTTTGTTCGGTGCACAACACTTCAGGTCAGGTCAGGTGCAATTCTAATTCTTCTCGCGAATGAAATTGGCGTAATAAACGCAAGAAAAGGAAGAGAAAAGGAAACATTCGTAATTATCAGGCGTAACAGCAGAGATTTCCTTCTTTCGTCGTATATAAGATCAAACTGCGTCGTTTCTCTCTCTCTCTCTCTCTTTCTTTCTCTCTCTCTCTCTCCGATCGTGTCGACGGTTGTGTACAGATGGAAAGGTATCGGGCAACTATTAAAAAGGAACGAATCGCCTCCGTCCGCAAGTCGTGCGTCATCGTTCGGCAATCGGCCGAGATTTTAATCTCATGAAACACGTCGGTCCGAGTCGGCCCGACCTCAAACAGCCTCGCTCTCTGATCGAAGAGAGCGTGGGGACACGTATGGAAATTAAATTAGATCTAACGGTGGAGAGAGAGAGAGACGACGACGGCGATTCGGTGTACTTACAGGTCAAAGACGAGATAATGGAAGTTTTCTTCTTGTATACTGTCGTGCAATCTCACTGTAACAGAAAGAACGACGAGAGGTATAAGCTACTGACTCGTACTTTGAACGATTCTCGATCGATATCTTTAAAACTTGCATGTATCTTTAAGAAGACAACGAGACAAAAACGAAATCAAGCGCGATATCGTCGTTATTATTGTTATCATTGTTATCATCGTTGTTTCGCTGGTATTTCTCTGTTCTCCGCTTGCCTCTCTCACTTTCTCGTCCGCTATATAAATTTTACCATGGAATCAAATTTCTTTGGACGCGACGTTCCATCACACACAGGTGTCGCGCCGGATTCGCGCCAAGGTAAGATTTTTCGACGAGTCAATCTGCAATCTGCGGATCTAATCCGAATTTCGCGGCTTTGCGACGCGGCGAACGACCCACTCGCGGTTCTCAAGCTGATTTCGGGTTATACGGTTTCGCGAACGTGGCAATCGGCAAGCCACGAATAGCACCCGACGACATCAACATCATGGGTCGACTAGATCGTATCGTATCGTATTCGAACGTGCAGACGTGACGCTGTTATCCAGCGCGGTCTTTAATGTCATCGTACACAATCGTGTCGCGCCGTTGTGTCTCGTCGAATTTTTGTGCCTTTTCGGGCGGACGATTGCCGCCAATTAGCTCTCTCCGAATGGCCGTGTAATCACATCGAGCCACACAATCGATTTAGGTATTTCCGAGCTGATGCGGCTGAAAGAGAGCGCACTCGGCACAAGTTTGTCGTGCCGAACAAATATAACATGTGATCCGCTTAATTCCGCATTTTAAGGGATATAAATCCAGAGCACGTAAGAGAGCAATTCGCTTCTTAACAACTTATACGATTCAACGTCGTCGATCCTCGTCATTGTGACAGCTTACTAATGGAAGCTTACTTTAGCCAATCTATAATTCGCGACGAATGTAGTAGGACTTCGCTTCGCGACGTTCCGTCGCGAATTTCAGATCAGCGAGCCTGACTCGACTGATTCGTGTTATATATGTAATACAATCGCAAGACAATCGATGTGTGCGCGCGTGATCACAATCGAGTCGAGGGTCAACGAAGGGGCGTTTCTCGCGCGACCCGAGAGTTCAGCTTCTTAATCGGAGTCAAGCGAAGGAGACGCGGCTCCGGTTCGTGCGAAAAACGGTGCGACTCGGCACGCGTAACGATTCGCCGAGAAGCCTTTCGCGCGACGCTCAAGTCTTAGATCGGTGATTCGCTTCTCGCTTAAATCACTCAAGATTATCTTCTCCCTTGTCAATGAACGAGCGAGTCTTCCCCATTACGAGACTTGCGCCAACCGTGACGTACTCGCCCACATAACGTAATCGCGATCGATGAGGGCAGAGGATTCGAACATTTTTTTCTCTCTCGCTGAAATTGTATCCTTCCGCCGAGGGAAGCACCTTGCTTTCGGCGTGCTTCGACGATGGGATTTGCATGCTGTTGTTCTTTCGGAAATTGCGAGCCGTTGGATTAACTCGCGCGCGCGCGCGTTCGTTCGCGCAAACTGACTCTCCTCTCTGAGAAAAATTCCAGCTTTGTCTTGCGCGTTTCTGCGCGTGGTTCACCCACATTCGTCCGTTCCCGTTTACTCGGCAATGCTTCCGCCGCAATGCGCCGTTCTCTATGCGTACCTATTTCGAGATCGATCAACCAACCAAGTGGGTTGCCACTGCGCACCGCTATAATGAGAGCGGAGAACTTTTCCTCCTGATGGACGACATCACTTGAGTCCAGGGCGCGACAACTCGCTCCGCGTCGTCGTTTCATCGACGATTGGCGAGATCTCGCCGAACGAATCGAACGAAAACCGGTATTTCTCCGACGTGCGCTGTCACTCCGCGTCTCGACGAGCAAAGAAAATTTAATGAGAAGCAACGCTTCTCCGCGATACCGCGATAGGAAATCGTGCCCCGTCCCCCTCCCGATCGAGATGAATACGATAGCTTGGTAACGCGCGTTTTTCCGCTCCTCGAACTACGGCGAAATCCGGTGAGTCGCTAACGGTGAAATCAATTTCACATTTAAAAGGACGCTAAAAGGAATCGATCGCGCAATATATGAGAAACGAATGTCGATGCGTCCGCGCAAAAGGCACGAGACGTTATAATTGATGCGACACGATGTCACTATCAATTATAATATAATGCTCGACGAGACGAGCAAGCTGCGGTGGAACAAATGATCGTCGTTAGCGAGAACATGGAATGGGGTTTCCGTGCGCGGCAGGCAGCGCCGATAATCCGATAAAGCGCGCGCGCGATTAATATCAAACGAATATAATTTCGGCAAATTTGAATTCTTAAAGCCGTGTCGTCACGCGCGGCTCGAGAGCAGACGAGCGTGACTTTACACTTTCGTCGCACTTTTCACCCTCGACGGGATCAGAGAACCGCAGAGGATCGAACCCACCTCCTCTTCCTTTGATAGCGCGCTCGATCCAATAAGACCCAAACGGGGGGACTCGAGATGGCAGAGACGAGACGAGACGAGAAGAGAATGAGGATTATCAGAATGCATATCGATGATGAGAGAAGAAGGTCGCGTTTGTCGATCAAAAGGTAAAGAGAGGAAGAAGAAAAAGAAAAAAAACTAATAGCAGCACGGTGCGCCAAATGTCGAAAATGATTATCGCGTTGATTCGATCACCGACTGAACAATTTTGTCCCTCCCGCTTTTGCGAATATTGTACCTTTCATTACAATAATCACGCAAGTATTTCGAAATTTCTTTTCCCAATATTCATGCTTAAGAGTTAGAGATGTAGCTTGCGAATAAACATCCTTCGCAAATGCGTCACGTGTAAACACATTTGCGCGGCGAAAGATTTGAGAAATGCAATACGTACATTCCTCACACAATCGGTTGTAGCGATAAAATCGATGTAGCGGTGACGCGCTACATCGATTGTAAACCCCGGATTGAAGCGCCACCAAATACCAAAGTTCATCGTATGCATCTTTCTACCGTCCACATCCTTTTCAAATGAATCTCGTGAGCTCGTGAGAAAAGCGAGGAGGGAGAGAAGAGGCCAGAATCCATCTTCTCGCCCTTTGAACCCTCCTCCGATCCGAATAAGATGTGGTCGGAAAAACGAGCTCGTAGATACTACCAAGACAGATATTATTGGCGAGAATTTTTCTGTCGACGAGGGGAGTTTGTTCGCTTCGACAGAAACGTTATAATCCGAGGTAGCAGAAAAAAAATTCGGCAATCGCAATGCGAGCAAGTTGCTAAGAGTACAACTTATCGATCGACTCTTGTTAAATAAACGGAATATCATTACAAATACGTCACATGTAAATACGTGTTAATTCCATGCGCGTGCACGGCATAATAATAACGACAAAAAGAAATGGTAGGAACGCTAACGATCGCGGTAGCCGACAAGAGAGAAGAGAGAGAGAGAGAGAGAGAGAGAGAGATGACTAACACACACAAGTATCGATCCTCGAAGCCACACCTCGGCGTACATAGCTCTGCGCGGTGCTACGCTCTTTCGCTGCGATTACATTTGCGCGAGCATTTGGATCCTGATCAAAATCGCGACTTAAGTATCATTCACAGAAGGGAATCGCGAAACGCGCGATCGAAGGCGTTCGCGGACGCTTCTGGTAGTTTGTTAAGACGGTAAGACGATTACCAGGTCGTCTTACGGTATAAAGAAACCTCGTTAGCCAGCAGCCTTCGCTATTATCCCGACGCTCATCCCGACGGGCGCCGTTATATTTCTCGTGGCTCAACTTAGCCCCTTGGCTCGGGGCTGAAGAGAGGCTCGGCCGATCCCTCCTTAAAATCGTGATAGTGCGTCTGCACTGATCGAGGGAGGGCCGATTACCCGCCGAGTGAAGATGGTTCTGATCACGATGAGAGAGATCGCTGTATGCAGACACGCTTTGGGGGCATTGTTTGAGGTCTCGTCTCGTGACGTTGATGTGGTTGGGGTGGTACGAAATAAAAGATCATTGATTCGCAGTAAAAATATATCGTTCGTCCCAGTTCGACCGAGTGACACGAGCGACGGGGCAAAGTTTTGGAGAAGGAACTTTCGGAAGCGCACGAAACCACGCCGATGTTTCTCCTGGTGACACTCGCGCGCGCGAGATCGTATCCATCACGCGCACGGTCGCGCACGGAATAGTCCAAAGGGAGGTGGGGTAGGGGGGTGGGGGGAGACAGGCGATGGCGGCGGCAAAAAAAAACACGAGTCGTCGTCAGAGGGGCAGAAGAAAAACAGCTAGGGGACGAGACGCAGGCTCGACTGACAAGTGGGATCGATAGGTATCACTTGTTGACTCGCGGCGAACGCGAGTTTCCTGTCGCACTGTGGCCGCGAGAAACGCCGCGATTTATCCAGACCGGGGCCAGGTCCGATCGGCGAGAATAGAGCCGTAAGATGAATAAAAGAAACACCCTCGCCGCTGATCGGCAAGAGTCCGACCCTTATGAATTATGGAATCGACGCGAGAGCGATAGATCGCGGTCCACCTAACAAACCCGCGTTTCACCGTCGCCAACTCTGGCTCTGATATCTAAATCCAATCTGGTCGTCACGCTCGTATCTGTACACCTGCCACCCAGCGGGTGAATCCCGACTCGATGAATGAGATTAACCGAGAAGGGAGACTCTTCCCACCGAGTGAAAACCGACTCGAATACAAACCATCAGAGACTTAATATTACAAGTAAAATCTAGATATCGACGATTCCGGACGGTTTGAAGCTGAACTGCCGAATTAAAAATTTTCATTGGAATCAAATTCCCTATAGTTTTTGAATAAAAGTAAAAACAGAAAGGAAAAAAAAAGAACGTAACGAAAATTCTATTAAATAAAAGAACGTGGAGAACGATAGTTATTCCGATTGATTCACGGGGCTATTATTAGAAAAGAGAGAAATATATATGAAGCGCTATGAAAATTAAGTTTCTTGAATAAAAAGGCGAGGTTTCAAAAAAAGAAAATAGTTCGAAAAAGGCAGGGAGAAGCAGGTACAAAACTGCTTCTCTTTGATAAAAACGAATCATGATGCGTTTTATATTCATGCTATTGTAATCTTGCATCAATTGTTTTGTTGTAACCGTCATCGATTTTCTGTCCTCCGATGGATATTATATAAGCGCGCACGGCATCTATACATCTATAAATTCTCTCCCGCTCTCAGCTTTATCTCAAATATTTATTTCTACAGATATAAACGCTACAAATGATTGCATCACCATTTATCAAAACCTATTTGTACAATTTGCACGAACTCTAACATAATCTATCGTCGCATAAAACGCACAGATTATTTTATCATATCGGACGCTTCACCGGCGGAGATCGGAGAAAAATTGTGAAAGAGTATCGTGCGATCGCATCTGAAAATCTTCGCGAAAGCCGTAAACACGCGAATGTCGCGAATGTGTTTGCCCACCTCGCCTCGTCGGCATTCTCCGACAATTTTTAATCGAACAAGCTGTAGCTGAGTGTCAATTGAGCCGACCAGATACGAGACGCGAAGAGAGAGAGAGAGAGACGAGATCGGTAAGGAAAATTGCAGGTTAGGTTAGGATTAGAGGAACACGGAGTGGACTCGGCTGAACCGGATGCCAAGTATTGATCTGCATTCTCTTCCTCGCGCGCTTTTGTGTCCCGCTGGGAACCCTCCGAGATGTCGCGATCTCAACCACGCGAACGGAGAAGGAGACGATGAGTCGAGGCGACGGATGCGAGAGCACGTACTCCTCTCTGTCTGCCTGCCGTCCGTTTTTAGATCCTGCTTCGACAGCAGGTCAAGGTTCGTCGCGAGTCGGCTGCGCGCAATCTACGAGGAAATTCGCGGGCTCGTTTCGTCAGATAAGCCATTGTTGTCGTGCACGAACACGGACAAAATTGAGAATATTCGAGTATACCGTAGTACCGAAGTACGACGACGGTCTGAATTCTGCGTGTTTGCTGAGACGAAAGGAGACTTCCGGGCAAAGGAAAGAGTTGCGACGAGAGAAATCCTGCGACTGGATGTAAAAATACCGCGCGAGTAACCGTAACGTTTCTCTTGCTCGTATCAATATAAACATACAGGAAGTATACACGACGAGCGGCGTCTATTTCAGAACACGCGTCGGTGAATCGCCGGATTCACCGGTCAGTGATAAAAGTCAACGAATAGACGGCCGGCCGGTCAGCGGCGTGACGGCGATCGCGCGGGCTGCGACTTTCGCTGCTAACTATGCCCGCACAAAGACAAAAAACGATTGTCTTTGCTTGGAACCGATATTACAATGTCAACAGTCCCGCGACTGTGGTCGTTGGAGCGATGTATTAGCCGGGCAACACCGATCAATGAAATTCGTTTACGAGCGGACAAAAGAGCGCGAGGGGTGAACGTCGCTCAAGCGAGTACGAGTCTTCTCGCGTTTATAACGCGAATGGGCAGCCTCTGTGTGTATGCTCGTAAGCGTTGCTCGTTTGATTAATATCATAGAAACATTAAAATATATATAAAACATATTAAAATATATATATATATCGAATAATATCGGAGCTGCACGCACTATCGAGCGTAAAAACGAGAGCGGGAGACCGCTGGAGAACAAAATCATAGGACAGATCTACGATTTATCGCGATAGGTCCGTGTCGTCGAATTGACGGTTGTGTAAAAGTGTCTGGTGCGTGCGAGAACTCGCATTATAACCAAAGCCGAAATGGCGATAGTTTCACCGGCGGCGCCTTCCTCCGGAGCTCTTTACTGGCAAACGACCGCGAGATACTTCAAGCTACGATACCTCCGAACACTTTGAAACACTTCCCCCCGTCGTCGTTGGTTCGCGCGTAAAAATTCGCGCGAATAAATGTCCTCTCGCGAGGCAGGTCTGGGCGACCGGTCCAGCCGAAAGACGAACACCTGTTGTTGTCGTGCTGCAAACGCACGGACCTCCTCCTCGTCTCTTACGGATACGTAGTCCGCCAGTAGCCAGTAGCCGCCGCAGCAGCAGGATCCGGCTGTCGCGAATCCGCGCAAAAACGGCTCGCGCGCCAAAAATTTCCCCCGGGACTGCGGCGCGCGGTCGATTGGCAGGTATCCAGGTTGTGTTACGTGCGCGATATTTTCTCTCTCTCTCTCTCTCTCTCTCTCTCTCTCTCCCCCCCCTCTCTCTCTCTCTCTCTCGCCGTGCAATACACAACCCGATGCGGAGAGCGCGTCGGTTCAAGGTCTCAGCCGTGTGCGTCGCATATACGCTAATAACGGGCGATTTTCGTTGCTCCAAGGAGGCGCGGTGACGAGAGAAATCGAAAATGCTTCATCCTGGTGACAACGAACGGCATGCACGTTTCGACGACGATCGAGAAAGGAGACAGACGAAGAGTTGTTTCCGGGGGAGATTTTCCGGCTCTGTGCTTGACATCGGAAATGGAAGAGTCGATTGTTCTTGCTTCCTTGAAGAAGCGATATCGGGGACGGAACACACGACGCGAAACACGAGAATTGTAACGATTAGCGTTGCATTTTTAACGACGAGGGACGTCAGCTTGCACGACTCGTTTATATATCCATAGTGAGAGCAACGCGAGCGTCGTTAATGAGGCACTCTTTAAGCGGCCGGCGACGCGTCGTTTCAGCAATTTGCGAACGCGTGAGCGATGCCGTGCAGTAATTATCGACGCGATTCCAGCCAGAATAAAGCGGTTGTTTGATTGAACATTTAGTTTGACCTGAGGACTGTCGGCCCGGGTAAATCGGTCGACTGTAAATCGCCCCGGGACTCCTAATCGGAGATACGTACGATTAGAAGCCGCCTAATGAAGTGTACCGGAAAGGTCAAGGTTCAACGAGATACCGCTGCAGAGAGAAAGAGAGAGAGAGAGAGAGAGAGGGGGGGGGAGGGAGAGGGAGGATAGTTGGGAAGGGAAATTTTATTTAACGAAATTTTTTACCATAGCTGAGCTCCGCGAGTGGAACAGACACGTGGGCGACGCGTGTCAATCAGCTTTCCTTCGAAATTCCAGCTATTTTTCGCGCACCAACGATTTGCAGTGTCACGTTCGACGTGCAGTCACGACGTGACGCGAAAATAAAGTGTGCCAGCGGCAAAACGTAGTGAAAATGATCTCGCGGCCGGGGAGAAATAATAAATAGTTTGAAGAAGAAAATGCGACGGGCGCAACACGCATGCCGTGTCACTCGCCGAAGTCGCCGAAAGTAGTCGCGACGGACGGATCAAGTTTGCGCCCAAGATCCTCTCCTCCTGTCTCCCTCGTGTCGAGCGTGGCAATTTCCAAAATTTCGAGATTACCGGAGCGCACCGTCGCGGTGCGTTTCACCGGCGCATAAATTTCGCCGCGATCGCTAACCGGTCCCGGGCAGAAAATTGGCCGCTTACACGCGAGCCGGAATCCGCGGAGCGCAATCGCGGGAGAGTGGCCGTGTAACAGAAACTAGAAAACTACTAGCAGTAAACTCCCCGTGGTTTCCCCGTGGCGAACGAGCGCTCCTGCGGGAGCGATCGTTGTTTCGGCCCTCGGCCTCTCGAGCGCGCGCTACCGCGATTTAATTGGGATCGCCGGCCGAATTGCCGTTGTAATACGATCGCGGCGAATGCACGCTCCGGCGTCGTTTGCATGCGACGTGCGTTCGCGATACGCTTTACTTAAGAGATTACTTTGTGAGAGAACTTTGCGATCGTGCGATAGCGCGCGTGTTCGATAGCGACGTGTGGATCAAGTGGGACGCTTGATAAACACACGGGACGTGTTACGAGCGTAACGCAAAACGCTCCGATAAAATGAGAAACGAGAGGCACGCGATAAAACGGCGAGTCGCTCTCGCTTCACCGCCGCGCCGCGGCCGATGATTCATGCGGGACAATTGATGATCAACAATTTGACGAAGTTAACGAAGCGATCGCGCTCGGGTCGACTCTGAAAGTTGATTGCAGCCTTCTATTTTCCGCTCTTCTTTTCCTCATTTCAATATGATTCTCGCGACGCGGCGCGGCCCAGAGCGAGCGAGCTCATTTAGCTCTATTACGCGCGTCGGTAACATATTTATAACCTTAACCTTTCTTTCGCCGCTAACAGAGAGAGAGAGAGAGAGAGAGAGAGAGAGAGAGAGAGAGAGAGAGAGAGAGAGAGAGAGCGAAACGAAACGAGGAGCAAAATATGCAGATTCTCTCGTACGCAAAGTTCGCGCGAGTAAACTTCAGTGGCGTATCTCTCGGCAAATGTGAAAGTTACTTTTACTCTTTGCAAAAATTCAAAATCTAACGTAATTACAAAGTTATTTAGCGTCGAAAATTAATTACCGATCTCAGACAGAATCGCGCAGAAATGCAAACAGACGACGAAACTTTGTTCTTTGGTTAATCTTGAACGTACTCCGCCGCTTTAATCGGATCTCGACACTTTCGGGTCTTCGCTACCGAGATATATGCAACATAGAAAATCTCACAGCGGGAAAGGAAACGGTGGCTCGATTTTCCACGGAAGAGGAATCGTGTCCAAACTTAACCGGGGGGACTTGACACTCGGAATAATAAAGTTCGACGGGGGGAATTTTCCTCTCTCTCTCTCTCTCTCTCTCTCGATTGTTCTCGCCGTTCTGCAGCTCGAGGAAAAAAAGTTGGAACCTAATTGTGTCGTTGCGCAATGTCGTTTGCACAACTCGTGCATATCGTACGTACAGGGGTAGAATTTTCGCGTGATTCAGATGGATCTGGCCATCTGGCATTGGCGGCGTTAACCGCCGCCGCGCCCGCGCCGTCTCAAGGCGACGGTCGTGTAATCCGCGGAAAATCGAATTACGCGCGGAAGCCAGCGCGAACCGAGCAGGTGCGTATCGAAGCGTGCGCTTCTGTTCGGCAGCCGAAATCTCGTAAAAACGCCGGCCGCGTACGAGGATCCGCTCGAGTTATCCGCCGAAGAGTTCCCCCCCGGAATCACGCGGTACAACTTGGACTTTCGCTCGCGAGAGAATAAACTTGGCGCGGCAGTGTAGGCAACACGTTATTACTTTGCAACTTATCCGGAATACTTGGAGATTGCGAGTGTTCCAAGTAACGGGCAAGAGCTTGGAAAAGCTTACAAGTCGGACGAGCGTTGCGGCGGATCGCGCGGATTGTCGGTTATTCGGTTATTCGGATAATTCGACGACGCGCGAGTTTTTCGAGCTTTGCGAGCGTGTACCAGTGTAGAATGATTTGGATCGAGCGTACGATACGCGATCCACATAATAGAATAGAATGCGCCCGCTATAATAGAATCAGCGTAATTCAATCGAGCGTATCGAATAATCGAGCGAATAGGCCGGATGCGCCGCGCCGACGTGTGTGCGTGCGAGTGCGCGTATCGAGTAAAATGCAATAACTTACGGCAAAATTGTAACAAGAGTAGGCGAGCTAGTAAAAGCGAGTCGGCGACGGAGGTTATAATGACGCGGAGCGCGAAATTAATTGCACTTGGAGCAATATCCATCAAACGTGCTAGAGCGAGACACGATTTACATGTTATCTAGATTACACCACACATGCAACATTGTGTGCGCGACGGTTTATTCGCGAGTGGAACAACGTACTAAAACGGCGTTTAACTTTTTTCCACTCTATTTCGAAACGCCGTTTAGATATCACACTCTCATACACACACACACACACACAGGGCCAGAAGCGACAGAGATTCCGACAAGTGTATCCGAATCTTGATTTTCGCGCGCGTGTACATTCGCGCCACCACAACACATAACACACAACCGTCGAAAAATAAATCTCGAATTAGCGAATGCGATGAGAGAGGGAACGTTCAAATCATTGTAAAGTTGAACGTGACATTTATACGTCAACTTTTCATCATTCCCTTCATCACCCTCGACATTGAATGAGACATTGTCAAGGATCCCTTGTCAAGGATTCTCGTCGCATTCCTGTGTACTTACAGAGACCGATGCAACGCGACTAGAGAGGAAAAAAGACTGTTGTCTCGTTGGAATTTCTCGCGGTTTGATCGAGACGAGCTCAATCTCCGAGAAATTAGAGAGTCTATCGGGAGAGCGGTTAAACGAGCCGCTACATGGCTAAACGACACGTGGAAACATGCGTTCCGATCCCATAATCCCAAATGTAATCTACCCTCCCCATCCTCCTCTCTATCTCTCTATCCTCTGCCCAGGGACGCGGATATTTTTTGCCGCCCCGATCGATCGACGTCTCTTCGTGTACGAGTAGGACAACGTGTCCGTCCGCGAAGGTCCGGAAAAGAACGACGAAATAAATGTTTGCACGGCGCAACTGTGACGATGCTTTCGTTTCCCATTTTCTTCGTGCCCGAGAAGAAAAATCGTGTATCGTGTAAATAAAATTATTTATTTAATTCAATATTTATCAACACGTCTGCGCTGGTAGACTTTTGGTCTCGTACACCGGCTGTTTGTACAGTACTCGGAAAATATCACAGAAAAATATCCCTCCCGTATCCTTCTTTTCGGTATTAGTATCCAAAGAAATATCTAGCGACATAAAAAGAACCGTGACTTTGTCGTGACCTGATTGCTTTTGTCGATGTGTGATATTTCATTAAATGTTGTCGCTTCGATGGGAAAATTGGATTTTTATTGACACGGATGCATCTCCTCCAACAGTGTAATTTAATGCCAGAGACAAGTGGCAATGATTACAGGTCGCGCGCGTCCGACTAAAGCGGCTTGTATCTACTCGCGATGCTCACCACGTACGCCGTGATCGTCTCACGCGCGCCGATCATTCATTATTTCGTCTCAGAACGCCTACTTCGATCAAGTTCCAAGACTCGCCGCGATATCGATTCGTGGCCTTAATTTCATCATCTTCTAATGACGCGCTCGCGAAGATGGCGTAATTATTATTATGTCATACAGAGATGCGAGCGTAAGATGCTCGCAGTCTTTCGCTGCTGCTTTCCACCGTGCGCAATCGAAAGGACCATCGAAATGGCAGATAATAATGAGTACAAATTCGATAGGATAAAATATCCGACTCACCGATATTTGGATGCTGAAGTTTTCTACATATCCGCGCTTCACGCTCGAGCTTCTGGAAATCTGCAACAGAATGCGTTTGATTAAAATAATGAGCGCATAAATGGCACGTAATAATTTCGTGTTTAAAGTCAATTAATAAAAGCAACCTCCAGTTATTAAATATATATGTAAGAGAAAAAAGAGCTACTCATTGCCCCTGATTGTTAAACGCGTTGTGAAACGCGTTGACCCTGAAAACGACGCTCCGATGCAATCCCGTAAAGTTAATTGCACGGGTGCTGCGGCGAGAACGATCGATCGTGGACATCGTGATGGAATCGAATTTCGCAATGAGGTCCCTCAACGAGTTTTCCCAGAGTTAATTCACTAAGAGGCAAAAGAGAGAAAATTGCATTTACGGACGGTCGAATCATTTTGAGGATTATCTCCCGTTGCCTTCTCGCGTATTTCGCCACGACAATCGACAATCGATGCGTTCTTCGTAATATTTAGTGACCATTTGATTGAAAATAGTCTGAGATGGAATGTCCCGACAATGAATATCTCAACAGTAACAAAAGAGAAGATCAGAATGATGAGAGCGTCGGGCGCGGATTTTGTTCTCGATTATATATATATATATATACTTTGCACTTTGTAACTCTAAATAAAAGAAGAAACTTGGCAGGGAATTATTATTGACATTCAAACCCACACACGTTCGCGTAACTTTTGCTTTTGCATAATATTACATTTTTTTAATCGCCACGTTCTCACGTCACGCGTCACAGAGAACGCGAGATTAGTGTAACGTTTCCCCGGCATTTTCAGTGATTTTTATCCGCTGTTGGACTGAAGAGACAGAGAGGAAAAAATCTTCAAATTTTCTCTGCCTCTCCAACTTCTTCGCAAGTGGAATGGAAAAAAGTGACTTGCGCCACGAAGAGCAACTTGCGAGCCGCAATATGCTAAGGAGTTTCCCTCGTCGTTTAGTATAGCCACGCGACAGATAATCATCGCTGGACAACGAGAGGGAGAAAAAGACGTTAGCACGCACGCAGTACAGCATACGCTCGGAAATGCCTCGTCGAATGAATTTCTCCTTCTTCTTCTCTCTCTCTCTCGTCGGTCGGCGTGCAACGACCGGAAATGATTAACACCGGCGCTACCGGCGTGACTTTTGCATTCTACGCGGTTCTAGACGGTCGACGGACTGCATACGTACGTGCACCACACGTAGATTAACAAAAAGATCGTAGATTGCAAAAAGAGTATACCCGACGCGGACCCGCGGTCGAGTTGACCCGCATGTTGCACTTGCTATTTTATCGCAAATTATTCTTCCTCTCGTTTCTTTGTTCTTTCTTTCTTTTTCTTTTTCGCAAGCCTCATGTGGCCGATAAAGCTGATCCCTGATACGGGCTCGTGAGAGCGGACGCATTAATCGTATTGCGTGCCGAATGAGATATCTGTAGAGCCGTTGAATTGTTTAAACGGCTACAACGTGTGTTGCGCGAAGTAAAATATTCATTCAAGTACGCAATTTCTCATTCCCTCCTCTCGGTCGCCTCGCGTCATCGATTCCCTGCACCGCTGTCGATATAACCCGGGTTTTTTTATCGAGGTTCGAGATGAGTCGACCGCGCGTGTGCTCTGCCGGCTACTCTGATAAATTATCAAACGGAGAAGCGCACGCGCAAACTTCCTACCACACGCAAATTCACGCAAATTAGCGCGATTGTACGGCGGAAATGTTGCTCAATGAAATCCAAGAAGCAGCCGACGGATTCCAGCAGGCGTTTGTCCCGTTGGAACACGCACCGCTGCATCCGCCCACGCAGAGGCGCGAGTTGCAACTCAATTATGCGTTGATTAGTCTGACGCAACGTTCGCGAGACAGCGATTATACCTCGTCTCTCGCGCAACCTCTCGAGTAACGACGACGAAATTTCATCTTTCTTCTCGACCCACAAGTATTAAATTCCAATACATATATATTTTCACTCAAATAAAATGGAATTTACGTGAAACCCGCCGCTGGTCCCCGCCCCCTCCTCCTCCCTTCTTTCCCTCTCTCTCTCTCTCTCGCTCGTGACTCCCTTGAAAGCTGTCGTAACGTCTCAAGGTGCATATCAGGCGCAAGCTCGCGAGCGACTTACGTAAAAACTACCCGGGTCGTACAGCGCAAACTTATATAACACGACCTTTAGTGCGCAAATTCGCGGACGTCTCCGAAGGGAAGAATACGCCCTCCAACGCGCGTGTGCTTATCCAACGATGTCGGCGGCATCAATTTTCGCTCGCGACGAAACGCAAAGGATCGTCAATTTAACGCGAGTGCCATATATAAATCCACTTGCTCACACAAAGGGGATCGTTTATCGAGTAGTATTCGGTGAACGTGTGTGTGTGTGTGTGTGTGTGTGTGGCCCGTTAATCGATAAAGAGGTGTCGGGATAACAGCCCTTGCGATCACCTTCATCCAGCCGATAATTAAAAAAAAGAAAAATGCGATCTATATAAAAATAATAATCTATAAAAAAGGTAAAAATGCGAGAAGGACGCACACACACTCTTCCGTGCAAGCACGCGCGCTGCTCGAAACAAATCACTTCCAGCAGACTACGCAGCCGTTGGAAGAATGCATTTTCTTATTTTTATCCTGTTATAGAGCGCGCATCTATGTGTGCCTGTGTGCCTGTGTGTGTGTGTGTGTGTGTGTGTGTGTGTCTGCACACATATGTATATCTTGTCATAAAAATTATCCGTATCCAAGAGAGAGAGAGAGAGAGAGAGAGAGAGAGAGAGAGAGAGAGAAAAAGAGAGAGAGAGAGCGCGGCCAATCAATTTGCATCGATAACGCGGACATCTCGCGCGAGTCCATGTAATATTTCGATAAACGAAGCATACGGAATACTTTTCACATCTCCGTGCTCTGTCTCTGGAACCTATTCGATTACAAATTCTTTGGGAAATTCGGAAGTACGCAAGTACGAGGCGAGCACAAAAGGTCGCAGCAGCGCAGCAGCATCGTAGCTTCTGCATCGCGTCTCCTCGGTTTCCTTTTCCGTCGCAAGGCCGATCGTTGAGAAGCGTCCAGCCGGTGCGCGCACACCTTCCCATCCGATGGAGCACGAATGTCGCGAAAGCTTCGGTAATAAAAATCGCCGTGTCGCGCTTATGCGAGTAGATCGCGAACCGATCGAGCCGATGTTGCGGAGAAAGTTGCGGGGCAACCCTTGATCCGTCGTGCGTGATAAGGCTATCGGGGTGACGCGTTTTTTTCCTCCCGATCCGGACGGCAATGATGGCATCCCGTTATAGGTATCGCGAGAGGGAAAAAGGGATCGCCTTCTTCATTGACACGCAAAAGATGCGCATCTTTGTATCTCGTTGCGACGCAAAGTGTGTCTGGCGAAAAAGATCTTTTTTCTTTCTTTTTCTTTTCCTTTTTTCGAAAATTGCCTCTTAGACAAATTGAAGGGATGAAACGATCTTTTCGGATGAGACAGACCACACGTTGTTAAGCAGGGCTGGTAACTTTACCAAATTAGCACTTGTTAGCACGCTTAAGCACGATAAGTATAAAATGTGATGGCGCAGATTCACGGTGAGAAGAATTCATTGTATCGTACGGCGATATGGCGATCGAGTGAAAGCGGCCGATGGGGAAATTTCAGGGGAGACGAGTAAAAAAAAAGGGGGGGAGGAGGAACAAGTGGGAACGACGCTAGCGCGACGGGCGCGGAACACGGTCCGCGCCTCCTCGTGATTCTCTTTGTGGCCCAAAGCCACGAATTGGAAATTCAAATGAACCGCACCGCCAGCAAAATTCTGAACGTTCGACCGCTCGTAATTATTCGTCGCGCCCAGAGCAACGAATGCGAACGCTGTGCGAAAGAGTTTCTGGCAAAAAGAAAAAAGCATCCTGCATTCGATACAATAATTCTCCAAGTCGGTTGGAACAAAAAAGTTCTCGCGCTCAATCGAGATCGGTCTTGCTCGCGTGTATCGGTTCGTAATGGTCTGTCCAACTGGAATTCAAATCGGCCGGATCGGTCCCGCCTCGGCTGTCTACGGTAACTGCTTTACGCTATGTAACGCCGAGTTTCCTCGCACGCCCGCTCGCCCTTCATGCTTTGCACATAAATTGCCTGCGGCACAGCATTACTCGTTTCCACTTTTCGCGAGACAAACGAATGACCGTCAATGTGACAAAGTTCAAACTAAAGACAGAGAGAAAGGAGAACCGAACAGAAAGAGAGAGAGAGAGAGAGAGAGAGAGAGAGAGAGAGAGAGAGAGAATGATTGTATCGAACGGAACGGCAAACTGAGCCAAATTGAATGTGAACGCGAGCGAAAAATAGATGATAATATCGCGAAATAGATTGCAGCTCATCCGCAGTTTGTTATAAATCCTCGTCGTCGGTATAATCGATCGGGCGCTTTTAATTGGACCGCTACCCTTTCCTCGCGTTTGTCCGCGAATGTGCCCCTCAATTCGCACATGCCAATTAATTCAGCATCGATCACGGTCGCTACTGTCTCGCCATGAAGAAGCGTCCCGCCACCCAACGAACCAATAAAATGACCTTCCGCGTCTCCTCGGAATTACACCTGAATAATTTCAATAAGCGCAAAGAGCGACCCTGCACGTGCGCCTTGCCAAGGGGAAAAAAGAATATGAGGGCAAATGAGAGGTAAGGAAAGTGAACGCGCCACATTCGGCCGCGAGAGGCCTTAAAACCGGAAATGACGGGAAATGACAGCGAGAAAATTGAGACGCTGCTCCTATTTCTCACTCCCTCTCGCTCTCTCTCTCTCTCTCTCTCTCTCTCTCTCTCTCTCTCTCTCTCACCCTCTATTTTCCAACCCCCTCCCCTCTCCATCATAATAATTGGCTTGTGGCTCGTTCTATTCGCCCTCCCGCATTCCCGGGCGAGCTTTATTCGTTGCGCGGAGCGCGCGTACGCCATATTGCGGAGGCCACGGTCTCCGTTAGGTCAAGAGGTCACTGGAGCAAGGTCGTGGTCTAGGCTGAATCGCACGAGCGAACGATTCTTACTGGAGGCGAGAGAACGAGACAGAAAGGGAGAGATGTATAGAGAGGAGATACCACGAAGGGTAGGGGAAGGAGAAAGAGAGAACAGAGAGGATTCCTCTTTTACCCTGCCATCTTTATACCTTTTACCCTCCCTCACCTCGGAGAGAGGCGCTGCCGAAGATAGATTTATCTAGCCGCATCGCGCGGCCGCAGAAAAGTCTATAAATTGAATGAGAGAGGAAGGAAGCGGAGAGGACGGAAACGAGAGCGCCGGCTCCGGCAGGAAATTATGCAATTCCGAGAGCCGACGAAGAGAGAGATGCGCGCTCCTTTTCAGTCAGTGTGTTCCTTTCCTCTTTTCTTCTGTCTCTTTTAACACATACCATATATGCTTGTGTGTAGAATTGAATCTTGATCAAACTTCGATTCCGGAGGAATATGCACCTTCGGATGTACGCGATATACCTGTATATAGCATATAGTGGATTGAACGTTGCAAATAGATGAGTATAGTCGCGAGTTGTAACATTTTCGCCGTTTTCGTAGCATAAATATATCAATGAACACACGCGGAAACACGAAAGCTTCATTTCCGAATATTTCGAGTCGAGTTTCGCGAGGGGGGGGGTCTTATCGACTGTAAAATTTGCGCTTCTAAACTGCCCCAAACTGCGACTCTCTCTCTCTCTCTCTCTTTCTCTCCCGAGTACGTAAATCAAGTACGATCAACCTAACGGCTCTCGCTGGTTCGTCTGTCTCTTCGCTCTCCGGCCTTTAACCCTTTAACCCCCGAGTCATTTTTCTTTCTTTATTCACTCATCTCCCCCGACGTGAAGTCGCCCCCGCTGCTTTACGACGCAGGGGGATTCGCGCGGGACAAAACCAACTGTGATTCGCGCGCGCCCGGATAGCGGACGGCGAGTTAAGTCGCCCGTTAACGTTTCTCTCAACTTTTTCTGCCGTCTTTTCTCTTTATTTTCGCGAGGATTCTCGCCCCGCCATTCTCGAGGCGGCACGCGACCCCCGAGGATTCCTATCGACGTCCGAGTTCTGAAGAAGACGGTCGCGCGCCGCTTGATCGCGGGTTACACAACGCCGTCTTGGAGCGATTAATCTCGCGCGCGCGCGCGCGCACACACAGAAATGGATGAAAACTCTTGCAACTATTATTCTAGCAAAAACTCTCAAGCGCGAGGTACAAAGTAAATGATAAATTTCCTTCTCCACGTTACACCCTTGGGATTACATGTTATCGCGGCGGACTTGTTAACTTCTCGCGGGCCGCGGGCAGGAGCGTCGGGTGAAAAGACGGGGAAATCTTCTGGAAAATTGTCGAGTTAGCGCGGCATAACGCTTTCCCTCTCCGATCTTCTTTTCGCGCAATGCGCGCGAACCGTCGTCGCGAAACGGTAACGAGCGAGAGATTCGGATCTCGCCGAATGACGTTTATTTCCTATCACTTGTGGCACGATGCAATTATATTCCGTTCACGTTCACGTCGCGATCGCTCGCGAGTGCTTCACACACACACACACACACACACACACACACACACACACACACACACACACACACACACACACACACACACACACAGCGCTCGAGTGTATCGCATTATGCTCAACATCGACGCGATTTTTTCGCGGAGGTTAACCGCAATGCGTTTACATGCATGCGAAACGGCGGCAACCGCATTCACGTCGAGCACGAATTAGAATAGCGTATTGGCGTATCATTCGCATCGTTGCGCCACATCCGACGGCCCCGAATAAACGGAACGATATTCGCGTTAATCGCTCGTGCGTCGCGTCGCGTCGCGTCGCGGGTAATCACTTTGGACGAGTGACGACGCGATCAGACGCTGTTCATTTCGTAACAAAACGCAACGTTTCTCCGCTTCTGAACGATGTAAGTAAAGTGCACTTTTGCCAAACAACAAGCATCACACGTGCAGGATGCGACCTTCCTGCTCGACGAGCACGAGGGAGGAGCGTACGCGTTAATTCATTCGACGTACGGTCGAGTCGCTAATTCGCCGGCTCGCGAGGTAAGCTGCGTGTGGAGGGAAACACACCGATGAGAGGAGGGATTTAATACGCGTTCGATTATATCGCACGCGTGGCGTTTGGCGTCGCGAATCCCTTCCACCTCTGTCGCCCGAAAGCGCGCAGCGCCTCTTTGGCGAGAGGTAGGCGCGGGCACGATCGAATTTCAAAAGAGGCCAGTATGTATTTTCTGGGCCAATGATCGCGCACGGCACCGGAGTCTGTGCGTGCGCGTATGTGTGTGTGTGTGTGTGTGTGTGTTTGTGTGTGTGTGTGTGGTTGTCCCGCAGGAATGCGCTGGCAGCTTGTCAACGTCGCGCGTCGCTCGATGTTTTTAGACGCGCACGCTAACACTTTCCGCGATTCCGTGATCGATCGAGAGATATCGCGAAAAAGCGGAAACGTTAGGGGGAAAAAAAAAAAACTGCGAAAACTTGCAGAGATCGACGAAACGTTGATGAACGAGATTATATGACCGAGAAACAATCGGCTGAACGAAAGCTCCTTGACAGAAGCGGGACAACCGCCGTTTGGCGAATTTGTTTGACGTCGCTACGATTATTCTACAGAGAGATATCGGCGAGAGGGGTGAATCGTTTTTGAAGGGGATCGAGGCACGACGACAAAGTTGCGCGCCGCTCTTTCGAGCGAAAGCTCCGGTCGACGCGCGCCACCGGAAAAGGGAGACCGTGTCAACTCTCTGTGGCGCGGCGTGGCCGCGGCAAAGGACTCGACATCACCTGTAAAAAGTTTCGATTCTTCGAATGTCTCTGTATCCTCGGTGAAAAATCAACGCGCGAACGTGAAACAGACGCGCGCACGCGCGTTTACGTGTATCATTACGACACACACGAGGTATCGTTGCGGAAAAGATTGGCAGAATTTATACACTGAGAGAAAAGTATGTGATATTTGGAAGTATAATGATACAGTAACTAAAATATAATCCAAAATATCATATTTATAGTAAGTATTACCGTAAGTAATATCGGTAATAATTACGATATTACAGGCATAGTATAACCAACCATATAATACTTTTACTAAAGAATTATAGTAAGTTTTAACGAAACTAACTTTATTGTACGCATACAAATATAAAATGGTAGGTAAAAGTAACTCTTTTTTATATAGTCAATATTACCAGAATATTTGCTAAATGATGACAGATGTAGCTATATAAATATTAAATCTCACTATATTTGTGAATGAAAAATTACCATACATGTAAAAGTAGCTAAAAGTAACTAATCAATTATTTAAGACAATCATTGACTATATATTTGTGTGTTTATTCTACCATATTTTGCTGCTATAGGTTTCCACGAACTGCAAAAATATGGTCGACGCCAAAATGAACTATAAAATATAGTGAGATTAATTCAACTATATTTCTCTATCAGTATACGTGAAAACGTCGAGTTTTTATCGTACGACATAAAGTACATAAAGTACGAAATTTCGAGCCAAGGTCTCGCCAAGGTGTAATGCTTGGCTCTATTCTTCTCGGACTCGGTTGTTGCACTCGAATTATCAATCGCTTGTAATAGCCAATATTATAGATATCGAAAATCCTACGCCTCGAAATGATCTGGGTCTCGTAGGTTAGGCTGACTGTAAAACCCCAAATGGATAGCTTTTCTGTTCATTCATGAGAGAGGGGGGGGGGGGGGAGAGAGAGAGAGAGAGAGAGAGAGAGAGAGAGAGGATACTCATGTGTATCGAAGGTGCCTGGTAAATAATAAATTAGAGTAATATCGCAACGGGGGAATACAAAGCCCCGAGACGTTTTCCGCGATCGAGCAATTGCGCGAAAGGGACGAAAGCGCGCGCACGAAGGCACGAAAGCAACTCCTTTGCAATGGAAATTTACGATGACGATTCAGACGCTCGTTGGCTCGGGGAAACGTTTCAGACACGTTTCTGGAGAGACACTCGAGGGAGAGAGCCTTCCATGTTCCCGACTTGGCGTGCCCACTATATATTTATGCCATGTTAAAGAAAGCGGGAAACGGCCTACCTTTACACTGGTCCCGAACGAGCGAGACGCGAGACGAGTCGTCGATCCTTTTCTCTCTCGGCCCGAGTCGAAATACGGAGGGCCGGCCGGCCGGCTTTTTAAGCGGGAGAGCTTGAGATCCCTTCCGTTTAAAAGCTTCATCTTATCGACGAGCGTCCGCCGCCAACGGTCGGTAGCGCCAACATCTTTAGGCGCATCGTGCCGCGTCGTAACGGTGACAAATATTTCGAGAATGAATTCCTCAAAGTTTCTCCCGCAAATTCTCCCGCAAGGTGATAATTTCCCGATGATAATGGCACGAGTAATCTTCGTTGTACTTACGAGCGCGGCTATTTATGGGCGCGATTTACGGCGGAATCGCCGCTCGCGGTAGCGGCACAACAGGTAGCCGGTTCGGTCGAATACGAGCTCGTCTCTCGAGCACTGTCTCCAGTGATAATGACTCCGATCGATTCCGAAACTCATCGATCCGTCCGCGGATATTTGTCCGCTTATAAATACTCATAGTTCATAGTTTGCGTGCCGCAAACAAGCTATGCGAACTCGGAAATTACATGGCCCAAGCTTTAATACTCCGTGTCTGACCGTGTATGTCGCATGTACGTAATATCCATGATGCATGCATCATGGAAGAATGCGCGCCGCGCACTGAACACATGTAATCTCGAATGTGTCTGAACGTGTCGCCACGGTAATGTCCGTACGGTGGTATGCGGCTAATGCGCCACGCAGATATCTCACGGTAATTATATATTCGCCCGCGAACAAATCGGAGAACCAACCGATCCGAGTCCGAGAGACGGGATCGCGCGCGTTAGCGCGAGCTTCAGAGAGGAGCTACCTCCTCTCACCACTTACCTCTGTTTGAGAGCTTTTTGGTGTTTATGATTTTCGCAGCGAATTCGTGTCCGGTGCTCTTTTGCACGCATCGTCGAACCACGGAGAAGGCACCTCTGAAACAGTCGCAAACACACATTCGTTATTGCGTTGCAACGTAATTATTACGTTCGGCGGGTTGATACAATACGCATGCAGGTCGGCGATGCGCGACGCAGGATTAAAGTATAACATTGTATACGATAAATGAGATGAGTTACGGCGAGCCCTCGTTGCTAATTTATCGCGCATCGGAATATTCGAAAATATAGAGAAACCGGAGAGAGAGTTTGCAATTGCGAGTTCGCAATTGTTGCGCGAAATAGCCAAATCGCGTGTACGCGACGCGGGACAAAAAGACGTCTTGGCAACGAGACAAACGACGAGACGAGAGGTGATCTCTCGCAAATTTCTCGCGAAAGAAGCACGCGGCGCGTCGGGAGACATTTCATCTCGATCTCGATGGGATCCGTTTGTAGTGTACGAAATGTGTATACACGAAATAATAATTAGGACGCAATGATAATATCCTGGTTGCTGCAAATACCGTCGCGAATAATACATAGCAACCGTAACAGTTAAATTAAGAACATTAATCACGTTAAAATAACTAGACCCTGCCCGCGCGGAAGGCATCAATTGCGACGCTATTCTCGCTCGTTGGCAACATTTTTTAACGTTGAAAATACTTTCGCAAAGCAAAGCAAGTGCTCGCGCTTTGCCGCCGGCCCACAGTGATCGGAATCTCTCCATGCGGTGCGTCATCAAAGAGCTTCATTATATGACATATTCGGAGCGGGATTCGGTAATTACTGGTTATCTATGGTTAATCGGTGCCTCGTCAATAGTAATTGCGCCCGTATCGGCAAATGCTTAATATTCGATCTCAACACGGCGCCGCGTTCACATTTCGTCGAATGAAATCGCCGGAAATTCCGGAACATGGCCCTGCCGTTAGGTACGTTAGGTTGCGCTTCAACCAACATTTCACAGACCCCCGCGCGCTTGAGAGTATCACAAGAGGTCTATCTTTAATCGCATTATATCAACACGGTCAAATATTTATTTAGATAATCCTGGCCGCGTAGATTCCGCCGTAGGCGGAAACCCCAGCTGCGCCCAATACCTTTCGCGTTATTCTTTTATGCCGCACGTACGATGTCTTTCTTCATTGTCAGCAACGATATGACGGCGAGATAAAAATTCGATACTTGTCGATTCTAACGTTGACGCGTGTCCTATAAAGTGTCCTGAGAGAAACGACAGGTAAACGACAGAGAAAAGATACATATGACGCAAAGTAACGAAATGTCACGGGCGGAAGGACGAGTCTCTCTCTCTCTCTCTCTCTCTCTCTCTCTCTCTCTCTCTCTCTCTCTCTCTCTCTCTCTCTCTCTCTCTCTCCCTCTCTCTCTCTCTCTCTGTCTCAATTGCGAACGCGACTCTGTGCGATTGCAACAACGGATTTGAACGGCAATAACCGGTCGCACCGGTCGCAGCCTGGGCACAGATCGATTGTGCGATTCTACGAGATTTACAGCTCTCCGTGTGTGCCTAAAAATAAATCCGTAATGATCGCGAAGGCGGCACACGATGACGTCAGGAGCATTCTCAGGAGGGGTAAAAAGCCGTGTTGTAACGAGGCGGCGATTACCGAGGGCAGTCCGAGGGAGCCGTGCGCGAGCTAAGGTCCTTCCCCAGAATTCATAGTCGCGTATATCCGGCGTCTCTAGCTACTACCGGGAACTAAACTTTCTCGATTACCCACCCCCGGGGACGTGCTCACTACCGTGCGCCTATATAAACGGAAAACCGCGTGCGCGCCGCGTGGAAACTTGGGGCCGCTAAAGTTTCCGCGAGCGTTCTGTAGCGCCGTCGATCAAGGCGGCAGATTAGCGACTACAGATTGCCCATTGAACGAGCGCGCTCGCCGCGAGAGACCTAAATTGCCATTTCTCCGCGCAAACGCCCGCGCGACAGAGGGAGAAGAGATGTCCGCGACTCTGGAATTTTTGCAAAAAAATCCGCCGACGTTCGCCCGGCGCTCTCTCCATCATCGTAATTGTGACAAAGAGATATCGTACCGCGAAATGGCGCAATGACGGAGGTTTATTACCCACCTCCCTTAGTCTATCAAAAAGAGAAAGAGAGAGAGAGAGAGAGAGCAGATCGAAAAATGCATTCTTTACGCGCGCGCCCGCTCACGGTGACGGAAAAACGGATGGGTGGCGAGACGCCGTAATTGACCGATGATGTCGAAGCCATTATCGTAGCGTAATGAAGCGTACAAATTTGGATGATAAATCAAAAAAACTAATTCCGCAGCAAACATCCAAATTAACACATTCGCTTGATTCGGAGAGATGAAATGTCTGCCGACACGCGAATGCGTCGAGAGCAAAAATTGCGCATCTATATCCATCTTGCAAGGGCGTAAAATCTGGAAAAATAACGATACACGGTATTACGTATAACGGTATTACTCCATTTTAACGCCTGACATTTAGCGCGTATTGTAACATATGTTACGCGTGTTACGCATTTCACTCCGCAGTATATCCGCGTTTACATATTTCCTGTGCATTTTCATTATGTCGTTACGTGTTACGATACGTGTTACGTTATCGTGCGCGGCAGAGAACAAGCCGGAGAGCTCTCGCGTCGATCGAGAGACCGCGCTGAGACTCTCGCGAATGTAAAAGGGAAAGGGGGAAAAAGGTGGAAAAACGGCGATGTTGACAGCTCGTCGTACGCCGAGCGTGTCGCTGTCAGCCGTTGCTTTCTTTCTTGCCGGACAGGTAGGCGGTAAGAAACTGTCGGCGGCACGTCTGTAATTGGCTTCGGATCCGGTAAGAAGGGTGACAACTCGGTCGCAGCCCATCACGACAGAAGGGAGGAGAGCTACCAATGGAATTGTGAGCGGACTCGGTGTGTCGCCGTTGGATAATTGACAGAATTTATTGCCGCGTCGCGTCGGTCCCTTTCGCTTACGTGGAAATCGCAGTCGTCATTGTAGTCGTAACTGCGCGCACGGTAAATCGCATATCGAGTTTTACTGGGACGACGAGACAGCGCGGCGGACTCGCGAAAATGTCTCAAGGACCTTGCACGCTCTTTCTACACTCGCTATTATTGCATACTCTTTGTATGAAATTTCGGTGCGGCAGTAAAGCCGTAATGCGCGACCCATAGTCGCGACCCGACTGTCTGCTGGCGCGTCGCGATGGCGGTCGCAACATTTCGGTGTGAGATATTCAATCTCTTCCGGGATGATTTTCAGTAAGGAAGAGAAACGTCGCTGCGTATTATGTTCCAAGAAAGGAAGATCGCGACGATGTTTTGCTGTCTTTGACTAAATATCGCAAAGAATCGACACGAGGTGCGCTCTCCCCCCCTCTCTCTCTCTCTCTCTCTCTCTCTCTCTCTCTCTCTCAGCAACACGAAATACAGCTCGGACTAAAAATTGCAGAGCAAATCTTCCGCGGGGAAAGGCGAAAGGTGAGAGAAGTGAGATTAACTTTGCCGCGGGGTGTGGAAATAGCCGAGGGCGTCGGCGCCGTTGCAGCCGTTGCGATGCGACGCAACGCGACTCTCTCCGCGACGCGACGCACGCCGCTCGGTCTACCCAGAGGAAAAAGGGCGAGGCGGGTGCTTGGCTCGTTTCCATGACGACCAATCATTACCGGAGATTGTGCCACCAGCTACTCGCCGCCGCCACCGTCGCCGCCGCCGCCGCCGCCGCCGTTGCCGCCACTGCCGAGTACCCATTTTCACCCCTTTCCGTCCCCCGTCTCTACTCCGATGCTTTTCCAGCCCCCGTGTGTGGTAGCTTTTCCGCTCACGTGCTCTTTACGCCGATTATACCGCCGAAGCACGACGATTATTTAATGTCACGCTCCTGCTCTCGCACGCTGCCCGCCGTTCCACCGCCGACGCGTTGGTCGGTCACGATCGAGTACGCGTGGATTTATGCGACGCTTTCGTCTCTCTCTCTCTCTCTGTCGCGTCCATCAAGTATCGTTCTCGTATAGATCTCCCCCATTGATGTAACAGAAGCGATCGATCTCGTATTCTCATTTCCTCCTTCAAAGTAGTTTTCACGCCGACGCATCGACACTCCCCCCCCTCACGCCGCGTTGTTACAGCGCGAGTAGCTCTCATTTTCTAAACTGTGTATGTTGTTCCACAATTACACAATCAGTCGTAAGTTTAATTATCGCGACTCTGTCGCCACCTTTTGCCGCAAACTCGCGCTGTCGATACCGATCGCACGATATAATCACGAATCTTTGCGACGTTGAATGAAAAATCGAATTAAGGGATAGCGAGTTGAAATAAAAATAATAATACAGAGAACATGCGGGAATGTTCGCGCTTGATTATTCAGCCTATTAAAGAAATTGGGTTTGACTTTGTGTCGGGGGAAATGTTGTCGCATGATCGCTATCTGTTGCCACTTGTTAATATTCGATGTGCGACTTGGCGAGTGATCGACTTGGCGGAGGGTCGGGCGGACGATGCAGTTTACTAAAACGAGCAACTGCGACGCGCTTCTCACTGCCAGTAACACACACACACACACACACACACACACACACACACACACACACACACGTGCGCGCGTGCGCGACAGATGGTATATAATTAACAAAAGTTTGTGTTAAACGCGACAGCGTCGTTACATCGTCGCGAACATAAAATGCCGAAGGACGATCGTGCTTTTCGTGTAAAAATGCAAAAGTGACGTGTGTGTCGAATAAAAGTGACAATGAAACGATAAAAACGTCCGATCAAGAAATTCTCGGATCTGCGCGCAGCAGGTGCTCCAATGCGAGGAGAATGTGAAATTGCATTTTGATTTCATCCTTCTCTCTCCCTTTCTTCAATGCAACGTGACGAAACTGTCGTTTCGCGTCAATGATTGGATAGAACCCGTCGAATAATGTAAATGTGGAACAAGACTTTAACATCTTCTACGGCACTTGGTACGGCGCGTGCTCATCAGTTTGATACATTTATTTTCTGCGAGATGTATTATGTAATATGCGCGAGTTATCACGCATCGTTAATATGCCGTTAAAGCAATAACGTCCCGAATAATCCTTGAACTACTTCATACAGCAAAATCAATTACAGCAACGCTGTTCCCCAATACGGCGAGGAAGGGAGAGGCCGAGGGGATGCGCGGGGGACGAACATTTTTCCGTGCTAAAAATAGCGACGAAGGTTCCTCAGGAACGAGCCGAGATTTAAATTTCTGAGGCCGCGCCGCGACGGTCTTTGCGTCTACGTAGATTAGCATACAAAGCTTTCGCCGCACAAAGGCAGCGCGAGGATGAAGCGAGAATACGCGTCGCGTTTTTCTAAGCGTCTCCCCTTTTTTAAGCCATTAAGCGTTCCAAAGTGTCGCGACTTTATTTATTAACAGGAAGACCCGCTGAATCTTTCAGCAACTTTTCGCACTACGTAAAAAGCACCACGTATCGCGTATGCGGGGAAAATGCGCGCTCGAGCGAGTTTTTTTCGACGAGACAGCTGAAACATGAACAATATCCTCCACGTGGAAAAGTGTCTTTAATTTCGTCTTTCCACTGCAAGATTTCGCCAGCAACTCTCTCTCTCTCGTCCCTCGCGTGTTATCGCGCCGCATAAAGGATAACGCGTCGCGGACAGAAGTGTACGCGAAGGTAAGCAGAAAAATGTCGGCCGTAGGGAAGGACGAGTGAGGGACAAAAAAAAAAAGAAGAGCGGAATAAAAAAGCCGCATGGGAACGGAGGGGTGGATGTGCGGAGACGTTGCGGAGAAGAAGCGGCGAGAGAAGGGCAAGGAGAGTTGGGGGATGCAAGGACGATGCAGGCACCCGAGGGGAACGGTCGGCCTTGAAACGAGTCGGTTCGCTCGTCGACGTGGAACTAGAGCGATCGACGATGAGTCCTCAAAGAGGGAGGCGTCCAACTACGAGGAGAAGGACGACGCCTTTAAATAATACCTCTTTGCTCCTCGTCGAGACACACACATACACACATACACACACATGCGCGACTCGCTCGCTACGCGGCGAGCCTGCACATCCCTAAGGGCGCTCCTCTCTTTCTTACTCGACTCGGGGCTCCTCATCGCGCTCGATTTATCACTCGGCTCCTCCGGGTTACCGAAAGGCTTTTCCAGCCGAGAACTTTCCACAATTCCGCCGCGGCCCAACGCGGTTTACGAAACGAGTCAAAGAGCGCTTTGCACTCTGTCTCGGGAAATCCCGAAAAGCCGATCGTTCCTTTCTGCCACAGACGGGACGTCTTTTTGAGCAACGCTCAAAGTAGCAGAGTCCAATTCAATTTGCTGGCTGTGCCTACCGATGAAAACGGCGCGGAGGTTCTTCGTGACAAACGTAACGGTCTTGCGACGTTAAGAGAATCACGACAACCACGCGCGCCGCCGATTAATCGTTATTAACTCTATCAAACTGTCGCGTCGATTGGCTTCCGCGGATTGGAAGTCTCCAATCGAGCGGCGCTAGGACCGTCGAAAATAGTCTCTCGCGTTATCCAAGTTGGTCTTCGATTCGGGAAAACTCGTGGAACGAACTAATCGACCGAAGAGCACCGCCGAAGCGAGCGGGAGAGAAGAAGAGATAGATGTGAATAGATGAACAGGTAGATAGATAGATAGATAGATAGATAGATAGAAATAGAGAGAGAGAGCTTCATGCGGGGTTGTGGATGTCTTACACACACACACACAGAGGATAGGTACGCGTTTGCGCGCGCAGGTCCTGCAGAATCCTACAACCCCCGTCGCGCGAGTCCCCCCCTCCCCCCTCTATAGCACAGCACCGCGCGTCACGTGGTAGGTCGTAAAACGTGCTCCCGCACTTTGCACAGCGACCCTACTCGCCCTACTTCTTGCCGCCGCTGCATCGCGCTGCGCGTCCGACCGCACGTCGTAGCACGACGTGCACGCATGTGCACGTATGCAGTTGCCGCAGCACAAACGCAGAACCGTCCGCCGGCTCCTATCACCAAGAGAGAGAGGGGGAGGGGGGGAGAGAGAGAGAAAGAGAGAGCTATTATTAACCCTTTAATTGACGGCCGACCTCCGCGCTAATTCCGCGTCTCGAAATATGCCGCGTCGGCGAATTCGGCTGAAAGGAAGATTTTTCGGCGAGCGCGTCAGACGACTCGGAGGCTCGACTCGCCGCCTCGCCTAATTGTTCGCCTGTGATTGTAGTAGACGCTTCAGTTTGACTTCCGAGTTCTGCACTTTTTACAATCTTATGTGAGAGAGTGTTCTACGGCGATGGTGGCTCACTTGGCCACTTCGCTGCGGATATACGTGCCACAAAATTGATTGCATACGTACATCCGGTTGCTCGAGTGCTAACAATACCGGGGATGAATAATGGCACTTGGAGATGGGATACAGTTTACTAGAAAGAGAGACTAGAAAAAGAGCGCTGCGTTTATCGATTAAATAATTACTTTTCTTTCATCGAATAGTCGAAATGTCAAGGCGAAATGTGGGATTGGGAAAACTTGGCGTTTAATTGCTACATGCCACGTGCGGTAGATGAAGATGCGAGTTCTAGCTTCTCAACTACGTAGAATCGACTTAATTAACATAGTAATTAAATTGTGTTAATTATGCATTAAGTATGTATACTTTTGGCAAACGCGGAGAGACAGCTTCTCGTCGGTCGGCAAGATCGGTATGAAAGAAAAATTCGACACAAAATAGACTTTGAATGTCTCGGAAATTTCGATAAAAAGACTTCTCCCTAGAGAGAAAATGGTCTCCGAATATACCAGAGTATGCTCTCGTCGTTCACTGTTTGCACTACGTGAGCGTTTCCTCATAAACGCTACCCACGTCGCTAATTATGTCGAGCCTTCTCTATGGTAATGAGAAGAATTACTTTAATAGAACACGACACTCGGATGATCGTTTTACCTGGAATATTCACGCATTTATACCGCGAAGGAGAGAGAGAGAGAGAGAGAGAGAGAGAGAGAGAACTTTACGGTCGTCGCGTGACAAGGAAAAAAGCGGAAAAAGACGCATTCGCTCGGCCGAAAATAAAACCGTAACTTTCGGAATCGCAGAGTCCCGATGGAAAAGACTGCGGGTAATTGTCGGGTACATTGCACATGAACGTCTATCTAGGTAACGACCGGTCGTTTCTGCTCCTCCTCCACCTCCACCTCTTTCGCAGGCCCGAAAGAGTTATCCGTTCGTTATAAGGATCGAAAGCCGGATTGTGGCGGGCCGGTACGACGAGTAGTCGGTAAGATAATTTCCCTGGGGGCGGCTCGCGCTCCGCTCCTTCCTCGGCGAGTCATTACTTTATTACGGGCCGTGGCTGTTTAAGCAAAAAGCTTGAAATTCGACGAGTAACGATCGTCCGTCGCGAGCGCTGTCTTGTTAAGAAACTGCGAACGACCAATACAGACGGGGGATGAAGTTTAATCGCTCGCAAATTATACGCGATAAGTGCGCGTCAAAGTCGTCTTTGACGAATGAAAAACATTTTCACGAACCATCGCACACACGTCACTCTTTTCCGTAGCCGGAAAAGAAGACGAATGGTTCTCTTTATTTCCCGCAACTTTATACGTTTCTTCATAATTACATATTACACTTTTGCGATTGTTTATTATAAATTTCGCAAACACGACCTCTCTCCAAAGGTACCCACGTGCTAATTTTCGGAAGAGCAATTTTTCCAGCCGAATCCTTCGATTGCCGCGCAAAAGCGACGAGAGCAAGAAAGAGAGAGGGAGAGGGAGGGAGGGAGAGAGAGAGAGAGAGAGAGAGAGAGAAAGAGAGAGAGAGAGAGAGAAAGGGAATCTCGCGCAGCAGCGCTACAACCGCGATAAAATATGCTTTTAGGATACGGTGCGGCGGCGGCGGCGGCGGCGATGTCGGCTGGAAATTGTAATTTACACCCGGGAAATCGCAAGCGGCCAACGAAATCTCCGCGGTAAAATTTCACACCGCCGTTGACCGGCTGAAATGCCGTGCATTTTCCAGCGCGCTGCTTCGAAACGATGTATTTGCAAAAGTATGCAACGCACGTATGCACGCGACTTGGTAGCTGTGATAATGCGCTTCGCGCTCGAGATGGCAATTTGCGTGAGAATCAATCGCGTTGCGCGTTACATTTCGAAGCGGATTCGCCACCGCGCTTGAAATTGTCCAAAATTAACGCTCTTTAAACATTCATTTCAGATAATTCGATATTAAAGCTGGAAGAATCTCAACAACGAGCGAGACGTCTCATCATTTTGCCGTGTTTTAACAAGCTTACCTCGAGGAGCTTCCTCGAGATTTTTAATTCGATATTCAACTTGCATGCATAATTCATCTTTCTCATATAGAATGCATCAATTGTTTATCTTGCTTCGCGCTTTAAAGACTAAATTTGTATTTTTGTCATCATATTTTAGCTCATGAGATCTTTTCGAGAGATTATCATATTTATTACGAGGATAAGCACGGAGAATACGTACATAATAAATCATCGACATCCGCTGTTTCCACCCTCCCTTCCTCATTCTCTCTCTCTCTCTCTCTCCCTTTTCTATCGACATTCCAGTTTGGAAGATAAAATCGCCCTCCGTCGAAATTGCATCCGCTCTATCTAGAGCTATACTTTTCAAGGAAAAATTGCACCCTTCTGATATCGCCGAGCTCGTTATTAATCGGATGCTTTTATGAAATTTGTGCGATATTATCGCTGCTTACAGCAATTGGAAAGACAGAAGAGTTATTTCGCCTTTGAGAAAATTATTTAACGGCTGTGCAATGTTTTCCGCTTTTCAATTTGCTCGCATTGAAATCCGAAATGTGCAGATGAAAAGGGGAGAGAGAGAGAGAGAGGGGGGGGAGACGGAGAAATGCCGATACCCTGTTAAATTTAAGCATCCCCAGGCGTACAACTTGATATAGAGACGGTTCCACCACTCTCGCGCGAGCGGGTTGTCTCCGTTCACAATCGGATCGATGATCCGTCGATATCCTGACCAGCTCGAAACACTTCAAACGGGCCATCTTTGACGTTCGACGCTCTCTCGCTCTAATGAATTTCGGGAATGACCGACGACCGCCAGTCGATGACAATGTCTCATTAATCCGATAACGGCGTCGCGGAATTTGACGGTAAACGCGAGCGCGCATTTTATTCGATCGGCACTGCCGCGGAATTGTCTTCAACGTCCCAACTTTATCCCCTCCCCCCCCCATGTGATGTTTATAACATTATAGATATTATCCAATTTTCGATTTGGGAAAACGTTTGAAGCGAAAAGACCGATCGTCGAAAAATCGACAATCACGGATAATCGTGTCCAATCGAACCGATGTGAACTTAGCGGCCAACTTTAAAAAACGAAAAATACCAATCGACTCGATCCAGTCTCGAGCCTGCCAAAGGACACTATCGACGAAGACAGCGCCCGTGCGCAAAAGCAGCGCAGTAACAAGGACAAAGTATCGATACGTCGACACTGGCCGAGTATCGCGGAGCATCCCTCCACTCTCCCAACAGAACGACCAAGGGTAAAGGAACTCTACGACGGAGATGGAAAATATAAGAAGTCGGATAAGAGCCGCGCTGGTGGGGGTTGAACGCCGACGAAGGGGTTGGCCGGTTTAGCCACCGGGCGGGGATGGCTTTCACCGGTCGATACTTGGCGTTCCACGGCGGCGAGGGTAGGCGAGGAGTGCGGAGTGCAGCAGCGGCACAGCCCTCAACCATCCGCGCACAGCCGGCCGGTCGTTTTCGTCGGACATCGACATCTCCCTTGCGAGTCATTTCGAAGCGGCGATTCTTCTCCGGTCGTCACTCCGGTCGACACGACCGCCCGACGCGAAATGATAACAGCGAGGGAAGTAGTATCGACGTCGTCGACGACGACGACAGCGACGGCGACGGCGACGGCGACGGCGACGGCGACGCCCTTTGCGAAAAATACACAGACAAACCCTTGCTCCGTTTAAACAGAGATCGCAATAAAGATCGAATGGGTCATCGGGAATGTTTTTCGTCGGAAAAATTGTTGCGTTACAGCAGACTTCATTACCAACTTGGTGTCAAATTAGAATAGCGTGAAACTCGGCGAATCGAGAGACGGAGAAGTATCATTGCGTTTCTCGATCAAGTGTCGCTCGTACGACTGTTCACACGGAGCAAAATATCGTCCCTTTCGCATGTAATTTCGCGGAAAATATAACACGTCCGGTTGGATTTTTCGAGCCAATGAGAATGAAACGTTGCCGTTGTGTGATTCTCAGGATAATATTATACAATTTGCACGACCGACATATAGACTGCTAATAATAGTAAACAAGTGAATTACGACGGCCATAAAAGCGGCGCACAAAGCGTGCGCTGTATTTTAATAAGCGACGTCCAAAATACGACACTTGGGTGCGCGGCGTCGGACAAACTCGTTAAAAGCGCTCGATCGTAAACTCGCTCGCGGAAACTTTCGCAGCAGGGGGAGGAGTTCCTTCCCCGTACAGCAATTGTGTGTTTGATCAAAGTTGCGATTATCGCCATTATTGCGGTATCAAGTGACACCGCATGAAAAATCTGCAGCTTGCATCTTATTTCGTTAAAATGTTATTTGGCAATTTCGAGAAATCACCGAAACCGAATCCGAATCCGCATTAATTGGTAAAACAAAGGATATTTCTTTTTCTCCGGGAAGTTTCCTTTGTGGCAAAGTTGTGGGCAAAAGTAACGTACCAAAGTTTGTTTGCTTCTTTATGCAATTGAAAATATGTGTCGTAAAATTTGTAACACTGCGCGCTGAAGCCGCTGCGCAAAACTATAGCCGACACACATACAAAATCTCGAAAAGAGCGTCTCTCTCTCTCTCTCTTTCTCGCGGTAACATCTCGCCATTCCCGAGAAGTTTGGTATTTCTAGCAGAATAACGGCGCCATTCGTCGCTTAATATCTCATGACGCAGGCGTATATCGGCGTATTTAAAAGGCGTCCGCGTGTTTGGCAAAATTCCTGCGGCGGCAAGCACCATCGAGAAAAGCGATTTCCGCGTGGAGCACGCTATCCTCTTTAACCGTAATAATCAGTCGTCCGTGAAAATTGCATACGCGACTTCGCGGAAATGAGGAAAAAAGCCGGAAAGGCGCTTCGGGAGAGGCACGAATTGGTCAATTTTGCCGAGTCACGCGTTCGCGCCGTCGCCGTCGTCGATGATAAAACGTCGAGGGAAGAAGTTGAGCGAGAAGAAGGGAAAACAAAAAAATGGGGCTAATAAGACGCAGAGCAACGGGACGGAGAAAGGAAAATCCCGTCGTTGTCGTTCCTCTCGGCGTCATTTCTCCGTTCTTTGTGTTTCTCTGTCTTCCGTACCTTTCCTACTTGCCCTCCCCCCCCCACCGCATAATCTCGGCACCTCCAAGCGACGCAATTTAATACGCGCCACTAATTAGTCGCGTGTATCATCGAGCTTGGCTATGCGCGGCGCCGCAGTGGGTCGAGTGTCATCGTGGACACACAAAAGAAAATTCGCGCGAGGTGCAACTGCAATTTTATCGTCCAGGTCGTTTGCGTAATCGTATCGATTCGCCGTGAAATGATGCGAGCGCAAACTCGTCTGCCGTTATGCGCTGTCGCTAATTGGATATATATAATTTTTTTAATAAACGAAAATGTGTGCGCAAAGGTGACAGAGAGAGAGAGAAAGAGAGAGGGAGAGAGAGAGAGAGAGAGAGAGAGAGCGGAAATATCCTTCGGGAGCGTCAGAATACAACATGTAATATCGCGCGACAGCTGATGTAATCCATATAATATTGCATCAGAGAACAATTGAAATCGCAAACGCGTTTCTTCGAATGAAATCGTGGCAAATGAGCAAGCGTATTGCTCCTAGTCGCGTTTACGTAAGCGCGAGGATAATACTTAGGATTAAAGGAGCTTGTCAATCGTCCGCTTGAGACAAAGCCGGGGTCCCTGGATTTTTGTAAATTGACCAACCAATCAAGTATCTCGGCGAGATGGAGAAACACAGAGACAGAGAGATGTGGGTTATTTATCGAGAAAGGGAAAGGAGCCGCGCTTTATCCTCTCTTCGCGGGAATTTATTTCGTCCCTGTGCTTCGTGACATTCGCGGTGAATTCGTAATGCAGTCTCATATTTCAATGAGTGCGCGCTACAGTCGCGCGACGTATTATGGCAACTCACGGAGATCAAATAGAACGCGAAACCTGTTGCGATAATTTTTCAACAAACGGCTCCTTCACTCGTACAAAGAAGTCACTGATTACCTTCAACGGCTTCATCGCTACCTGGAGCGGCATCGCAAGCAAGCGTACACGAACGCATTCCTCACCCGTAAGATTTACTTTTTACATTACGCGATTCTCTGTCGCGTTTGAAGAAAGTGAGTCGGTGCCTTGAAATCTGTCGTTACTTGAGATAAGCCGCGAACACGCAATCATCTTATCGTCCTCGTAAAACGACGCGTCATCGGAACTATCGTAAACTCGATTAGTTAGTTAGTTACCTGACTCACGACAAATTATCCCTTTTCCGCAAGGTGAAATATTGGGTTGGCAACTAAGTGGTTGCGGAATTTAAATAAGAGTGAAAATTCAAAATTTTTAATTTGCTTTTTTAAATTTTTTTCAATGCATGTATGCGATACGTTGAGCTTCTCTGCAATATCACGTGTTGTGCTATGAAGATCTGAATTGATAATGGCCTTGGTATGGGTCTCATCGACTTCAACTGGACGGCCAGATCGTTGAGCATTTTTCAATGAAAAATCACCAGAACGAAATCTGGCAAACCAATTTTGACACTGCCTTTTCTTCAAGGCTTCATTCCCATATACAGCACATAACTTCTTGTGTGCTTACGATGCGTTCTTGCCTTTTCGGAAATAATACAATAAAATATGTCTGAAGTGCACGTCTTGCTCTTCCATTTTTAAATTGGGATAAAAACAAAACTAAACAACTAATCGATATAATTTTTGTACTAAATGAAAGGTAGAAGTCCAAACAATAAGAAAAAAATATAGGTTAGGTACTTTGAATACGTTAACGAAACAAAAGAAAGTGTAAACTCCATCTGTCGACAAAATCCGCAATCACTTAGTTACCAACCCAATAGATATCTAAATATCTAAATATCGAGTCGCCTTCTTTCGCACCGAGAATCGAAGCAAGAGAATTCTATGCACGTGTGTGTGTGACAAGAATTGCACTTAATTCGAATGAATCCAACGGATCGATAAACAAACGCAAAGCTGCATTAAGCGATAATCTTCAATTATGGAGCTATACACTTCCGTAAAGTGCAAAGAGACCGCGGTGTAACCGCTTGTTCCGCGATCGTCGCTGAAACAAGCGAGCGCAAAGTTTGCACACAACGTTTGAATTTCCGTAAGATAATAACCTGACGCACCCTCGTCGCTGTGGCTCAGGTAACTACGACACAACACAAGCGCTCATAATTAATGTGGATAGTCTAATAGAGACTCGCATATTCATCACAATTATCACGATTCGCTGCTCTCTTACGCGAGAGACTTTTCGCTGAATAAAGCAATTAACAACACGGCATCTGATCTTTCGATCGAGAGCTCTCAGATTAACCCTTGTGACCTTTCTTTTAAGCCGAGTCGTGTGAAGCTAAAAATGAAAAGAGAGAGACACCGTCTCTCTGTTTCTCCTCCCCCCTTTTTCCTGAACATTCTCTAGCGTTGCCGCAACAAGACACACGAGTCACGTCGAAACGTAGAACGTCGTTCATTTCATCATGCGGTTTATCCCACCGTTGAATATGCCGTTGACGGGGGGAGATTGTTAACCGTACTACAGCTCGTAAACAGGCATGCAAATTGAAATCGGTTTTAGCAGAGCGCATGCAATTTGCAGCGAACCAAACTACTTGGCCAACCGTCGACGCGCTTCAATCAGACGTGATGGCGAAGTTGGGAGTTTCAGATCCGCGCGCGACGTGGCTATTTCCACGCGAACGAGAATATTTCGCGCTATTGTCAATGCCTGGACAACATGGAGGATTTTCCGTTATATCCGACGATTCTAAAATTGTCTCGTGAGAAATTGCGGCTAATTGAACTTCTTCCTTGGGGAAAAAAAAAAAAAAACAAAAAAAAGGAACGCTTGAACGCGGAGCGCACCTTGGATCTGATGGGCTGCCGCCGCTCATCCATAATCAGTTTCCACGATCGAGTTTCGCGCGCAATAATCGGAAAGCCGACAGGACAAGGTATGTATCTTCGCGAAGGGAAATTAGGCCGACTTGTTGACCGATCGTATCCGCTCGAAAGTACGCAGCGATACGTGTGTATCTAGCAAGACCCTGTTCCGCGGTATCACGTTCGTGAATTCAGACGTCAGGTGGAACCGGGTACGACGGGCAGTTCGCGGATAGGAATAAAGTTTGGCGCCCCAGTTTCCAAGAATATCAGCTGCATTCCGGCGACAATGCCTTTCGAACCCGGTAGGAAGAGGTCAGAGAATGGACGTGCTTCGCCCAAGTTAGCTATATGCCGGCGGCCTCTTTACTTAATAAGAATACATTTCCTCCGGATAAGAGTAAATACCGAAAGCAAAGTATCCTCTACGACGGGACACGCTAAAGTGCGAGCGATACGCGCTCGCGCGAAATGGCTTCTCCACCTGCTCTCTTTCTCTCTGCAAGAGAACTCGCTGGTTAAGAAGGGGACTGGAGGGTTCAGATTGCTGAGAAATCGTGCTTGCTTTTGACAATATTTTGTGACGAACTGAATAAATGTGCAAGAATGCAAATTTTAGGTATATTTATGCAACATGTGAAGAGTAGAAAAACTTTGTTTATTAACACAAACACTTATATAAATATACGATATATATAGCTGAAATATGCTCTCCTTTTTTTCTTCAAGTTGTCGTTTTTACAGTAATAATATCTCGGCTCTCGGTGGTACGATCAGAGTGAATTTTAGCTAGAAATCTTGAGGAGGCTTATTATTATCCGGTGAATCACTAGGAACAAGATTAACAAAATGACAGTTATTAGGAAAAAATTCAAATTTTTCACTTCTTTTACAATAAAAAAATTAATATCTCGAAATGAAATATTTTGACGGACTTGTCCATGATTGAACAAATATTATTGCTTCAAAATTTCAAATCGACACGAAGCTCAGTTTCGGAGAAATCACTGGAAAAAGTTGAACAATAAAATTTCAAGAACAACTCGTTTAAAATTTAAGTGAACGTATATTTATATGAGTATTTGTTAATAAACAAAATTTTTCTACTCTTCATATGTTATATAAATATTCATTCAAATTTTCATTCTTGTACATTTATTCAGTTTGTAGATAAAATATTATCAAAAACAAGCACGATTTTTCAGACTGAATCTGACCCCCCAGTCCCCTTAATAGCAATTTTCTCGCGCAAAAAATATATTCGCGTCTGTCTGGCCGCTCGGGTTTTCAACACTGAATATACACTCGGCAGCTCCGAATCGCAAATTAAAATCCTGCTGGTCTCGAATCAAAGGGCCGTTAATCGAGAGTATACATTCCGCAAAGAAAAATTTGTCACATTTCCAAATGAATGAGAGATTCGGCGATACGCCGCGTCATATGAGAAATGAAGGGAACGCGGTAATGTTGCACGAGTTTGCGCGAGCAAAGGACACGAGCGGCAGATACGCGGCAACGAATTAAATCCTACAGGCACGAAATTGCGTCGTCTCACCCTACACGCCGCCGCGCGTAAAATACCCAACAGCATAGTTGGGATCTTTCCTAAGGGGAAAGCTATCTCTCGCCCCTCCTCCTCTCCCCCGCCCGCGCTTAATAAACCACCTCGCGCGCGCGGAAGTTAGTTTATTTGAGATTCTTAATAATAAGACACGAGAGCGCAAACGGTATTTCTCGTTATTTCACTCTCCTTTGTAACGCCACGCACAGTCTTTTCGACCGCGCTTTCCTGCGCCGCGGATGGAGGGACGAGAGGTAGGGAGGGAACGAGAGAGAGAGAGAGAGAGAGAGAGCCTTTGATCCATTATGTAAGCATCGTATTCTCCCGCATTCAGAGAAGCGGCAAAGGACTTTATCGCCCTCGCAGGATGCGCCCTCGAAGATAGCGGGCAAAGCCGGCGTCGTCTCGGGAAAAGAGCAATCCTTCCCCGTCTTCCCACCCAATTTCTTCCTCCGCACGGTAAAGTAATGGGCCTTGGCACCTCTCGCGCGCATGTACACGAGGTGTCATTATTTTTAGATCGCACGCTCGCGCTTGTCACTCGCTCCTAAGGCCGCGGCTTTGCCGCGGATTACCTTTCGGTAACTCCAGCGATAGCAGGCGTAGCGACTGTTACACCCGCACACGCACACGATAGCCCGGCCCTGGCGACTCTTTCGGCACCGAGCGTGCAATTCGTACGTCGAATTTACGGCCTTTTCCCGAAAATGCTCCCCGGACATTTTCAATCGCGGATACACGTGTCACGTGTACGTAAACGTATACAATCACGTCTGTAAAAATATCAGAGTTTCTTTAGGTGAAACGACCACTTTACGAGTATTACGTGAGGTGAAAATATCACGGGACTCTCTCTCTCTCTCTCTCTCTCTCTCTCTCTCTCTCTCTCTCTCTCTCTCTCTCTCTCTCTCTCTCTCTCTCGCCCGGCCGTACTTTGCCGCTGCAAAGTTACCGCATTTCACCCAAGTGCGATATTTCACATCCGACGGACTCTTTTAACGCGGCAGATACAAATAGAAACGCGCGGCTCTCGCCCGTTGTATAATATCGCCGCGCCGACTCTAAAGTCGCGAATAGATGTTCCGCAATCGAGAGATTAAAAGAACCGACATCGATATAAATGCCCGTGTTCGCGGCCCACTGCGTCTGAAAATAAGTTCGCCTTCGATCCGAGGCCCCAAAAATAATATTCGTGTGATGGAAGCGAAGCCGAAGCGGCGACGAGCAGGCGAAACTATTCGGCTACTCGACTCTGCTCGATCTCTTTGCTAGAGCTGAGAGCTCCACTTTTTACCAAGATTGCGCGCGAATTCCGTAATGACGATAAATGACGTACCGAGAAATGACGATAAAATGCAAGCAAACGCAAGTATACAATATAAGAAAGAATTAAAAAAGAAAAAAAAAAAAAGAAGAAAAGAGAATTATCGCACACTGCAACTTTCTGCGTGCGGGTGCTGCAAAACTTGCAAAAATAGCCAACACTAGGAACAGGTAAAAACAACTGCATGGCAGATAATCATTGATATTGCTCTGCGAAGGATAATGAGAATAAAAGAGCAGTTTTTAGCCGCCCCGAGAGACCGTGAGAAATCATTGAGGAAAAATTCGCGCAATTTTTCCTATCTTTCCTCCCAAACACCGTGCCGTGACGTATGCCGCAAACATGACAAAGCGAACCATAATGACGATCAGCACGACTTTCCGCAAGTTTCGCAACTCCGTGTCATTAATCACATACCGAGAGAGCGCGAATTTCCACCTCACCGAGATCGATTCGCATAATCGACGAGCGTCGACGCACGCACGCCAAACTTTGCAGCAGCGCCGCCGAGCCGCCTCTAAACAAGTCGGCGGTTTGGAAGAGGCAGTGGAAATAAGCGTGCGAAGGCAGACACGGCGCGACTGCAATCGCCGCCCTTTTCCTGAGACTACGCGATTAACGACACGTTATCCATGTTCATTTTTCTCACACACACGTCGCGGTCGCCGACTTTGCCTGCGATTGCTCCGTGTTCAAACGATTCTTCGCAGCATTGTCTACGTGCCTGGCAAGGCCGGATGCAACTTTCCGCCGCGATTGTTGACTGATTCGCGTGCGTTGCGCGTTCAGCCGAGCAATTATTCTCCTCGTCGAAATTCAAACATTACGAGAAAAGTAAAAGTAAGATGCAAGAAACAAGAAGGAGGAGAGGTGGTGGACTATTGTGAAATTCTGACAAAATTCGCTGCAGTACATATCCCGGCAAGAACAAATTGCTTAAATGCGTTCGCGCTGTGCGCGAATATTTCGGAGAAGGTAAATATCTTCGGAGAAATTTCCACGGGAGAAGAAGTGCAAGCCACGAGTGGCGGAATTTCGGTGAAATATTTTCCGGGAATCAAGCGCGTCTAGCGGCACATTTAGGACGTGACCAACAGCGTGATCTTTCCTGACGCGACCGTTCACGTCAGGTTAAAGCCCGACCTCTCGTCCGTCATCGTACCGGCCTGCCGGTTAGGATTAAGCGACTTCGCGACTAGTAGCAGCCGGCACAACAAATTCCCGCTGCATCTGGATTCGAAACCTACTGAATCCTGGAGCCGGGGAATATAGAGGTGTGTGTGTGTGAAAGAGAGAAGGAGAGGGAGAGAGACGACTTAATCCTCCAGGAAAACGCCGCGCTGCGCCATGCAAAATTCCCAAACGTGGGAAACGTTTCGGGAAACTAACTTGTCTCTACGGATTGTAAATTATTCCGCAAATAAATGTCAATACGAATTATTATTGCTTTCACACTCTATCGATCGTTATCTTCGAAGAAAGACTCGACGATGTAATGCTGCGATAAATGTGAAAAGGACGGGTCTCGATATAAGTGGAACATTTGGTAAAGGAAATTTGGTGAAGGAAATGGCGAGAAGAGAAGAGAGCAAGAGAGAAAGAGATAAGGGGAGAAGAGATGAAAATCCCAGACTTTTCAACCATAAGATTTTCTAAATATTACCAAACTACGTTATACAGTGCGCGCAGAAATAACTCATGAAAAATTCAAAGCGTTCGTTCTAATGAATAAAGATGCGGGTATTCGGGAGGGTCAATGAATGAATAAATCTTTGCAGATCCGAAAGTCTCGGGAGACGAGTCACCAATAGCACGTTCGCGGCGGTCACGATTTTGCCATAGATAAACCCTAACTTAAGACGGGCGGCGCGTTGAAACAACGGAACTCGACGTATGTCTTTGCGGCGGCACGGTCTCATTAAGAGGCGCGGAGGAAACGGCCGTGTGAGGTCAGCAGACGATGAAATTCCTCAGCCGTGTGTTGCATAGTTCTGCAGGGCCTATTTTCGTCCTGTACCGCTTGCTATTATTAACTACATCACCCCGTCACGAGAAGGAGGGGGGGGGGAAGAGGGAGAAGGGGCCCGGCCTGGAAAAGGGGCGAAAGGATAGAGAGGACCGAGAAAGAGAGAGAAACGCTAGTAAATAAATAGGCGTTTTGCATCGCCGCCTACGGTCGGATTCGATGATGAGCGATGATGAGCGACGATACGAAAATTTCCAATTTTCTTAGCTCGGTAGCTTCACACGTTGCATCCGTTGTGACGCGTCATCGCGCTACCACGAACGGATGCTCCGGGAAAAAAAGAACTTTCTTTTTAAAATTCAGTTTCTTAAAGCAAGAAGACTTTAACGTTCAGACTGGGAAAACGATTGCAACGATTTACTCGCTCTTGCGCGCAACCGCTTTATAACAGTTATTCATATATTCATACATATTTCGCATTTAAAGAAGAAACTTGAGAAACACGCATAAAAGTCCGCGCAAAATAGAGCGCTACACTAGAGACGCGTATGTAAAGAACATCCTTCTACACAGGTGTATCGATCGCTCTAAACAAAGTAAGAAATAATTAACGTAAATCCTCCGTGGTTCCTTGAACTCTGCAAACTGAAATAAGTCGCGCGTGATAATAGCGCGACTAGAATGTTATGCTAATGCGTTCTATATTTATAGCTCCGGCTGGACCGAATTATGCCCGAGAGCGCGAGAGTGTAGCGCTTTCGTATGCAAATATAGCCGCGCTTCCGCAAAAATAAGCGTCATTGCGGAATATGCTATATTACATCTTAGACATGCAGCAGGAAATTGCGCGCGCGCGCGGATGTAAATTACGTGTAAAATTATTTATCATGTTACTCACAAATTATTGATAACATTAGGAAGGAACGAATCGCGCTTCGTATATAAAAAACCGTTCATACGAAAGAAGATAATTGTGCAATCATTTCTCTAATAATGCGATGCAACAGAAAATATCTACTGGACAAATTTCTAGTGCAATACTAGGAGCAAGGGTTGAGAGAGGATCAAGGCGTGCAATTGATACGAGTGCGCGCGTGCCCTTGAATGTTTTACAATTATAAAAACATCTCGGCATTGTCAGAAAACATCGAACCCCCACAGTGTCGCAATGATGTGCCATAAGAGGAGATGAACGCAAGGCAAAGGCAACGCTCGCGAGATCAAGCCGCGAAGCGACTCGAGTGTAACTCCAGTAAACTGGAGCACGTTCGCGTCGACCTCCTTCGTTCTCGCGTACTGATATGTTAACCTATTAATCGATATCTCTCTCTCTCTCTCTCTCTCTCTCTCTCTCTCTCTCTCTCTCTCTCTACTTGCTTGCATTCGTGAGGTTGTAATACTATGTATCTACCGCGCAAAGCACGCAACAATTCCATACGTCTTCGTATGCCGGGCCGGTCGTGGTACGCATTGTTCGTCGTCGTGACGTTCACCCGTTTGTGCGAGAGAGAGAGAGAGAGAGAGAGAGAGAGAGAGAGAGAGAGAGAGAGAGAGAGAGAGAGAGAGAGAGAGAGAGAGAGAGAGAGAGAGAGAGAGAGCGCGCGCGCGTACGTGCGATAAACACACCCACCGCGCGCGAAAATGCGCGGTGTTATCGATCGTTCTACGTCGGGAAGACCCTGCGGGACACGTGGAGGACTGTTCTGCCGAGTACGAGTCGAGCCGAGAACAACCGAATCCTAATGATACAGGTGGGACACGTGGCGGGGACAAAGAAATATTAATATCCGTGAAGCGCAGGACCCACCCAGCGACATCCCCAGCGAAAAATGAGCGATTTCCAGATGCCTCTGTCACAACACCGACACGAGTGGAAACAAATATGCATTTCGTCTTTTCAGCAATTTACGTACATGAGATCGATCGTTTGTCGCCGTTTGCGGGACAAATACTTCATTAAAATGAGGCTATTTTTATTCCGTGATACGTGACTTGGTCGGCGAGGCTTCGCAAACACTTATCTCGTGTATAATGAGTCGCGCCGTCGGTGATGAATCATTCCGTGGCAGATAACTCGACGTAACGAATCACTGCGTAAAATTGCGTAAAGTTTGCGATCACCAAGTTGCGTGCGACCTGTCGCGCGCGCGGTATAGTTCTTTCTCTGTTTTCTCAAGGGAAAAATCCGAGTATAATCTGAGAAATAATCGTTCCGTGCAAAATAGATCGGTTTTCAGGGCAGCTACAAATTCCAGAGTCTCGACGCGTCATTCGCATCGATAAATGTGACAATCGGCGGCGCCTCTCGCCCGAAAAATATCTGTGAGTACGTGAGCCCAAAAGTTTCTACGATAGAGAGACAAAAACGACGCTTCGTCGGTACGTCGGCGCGGTGTATCTCCAAGTTGCAGTTTTCAAAAGTGGCAATCATCATATAATCGGCGCGATAGGCAGCTGCTTAATTTGCAGCAGCGTTCGACTCGGCAAGGGGACTCGCCCGCGAAAGGGCAGTCATTGCCGCCGGCTCGGTGCCGCAGTTTGCTGCAGCTCGCGCGCTTAATACCGCCTAAAGTACACGCGTATAAGTGCACATTCTGCGCTGCATAATAATTGCGAGGCATTAGCCAGCACGTTAATTAATCGCCAGCCGAAGCGATGGTCAACGGTACGGTCAACGGCCGCGAAATCTCGTTAAATGCACGACCGACGCCGAATCCGGGCTCTCCGCCCTCGCTTCTCCGGATTCGGATCGACCGAATCGAGTTCCCGTCCCTTGCCGTAGCTCGTGCTGCTGCTGCTCCCGCCGCCACCGTCGCCGTACCCTCGCAATGTACCGCTCGGTTCACCTGAATCGAGTTTCCGGTGTTACGAACTCTCTCTCTCTCTCCCGCAGGATCGATCCTGCAGGCCGGCGTCGCGGTGTTAGCGCCGTCGCAGACAGATCTAACGAGAGTGGCTTCTGCCGGGTCTTCGAGATAAATCAACTTTTGGCTGCTCGAATCCGACGCAGAAATCCATCCTCGAGGAGGAGGAGGATGTATTCCTTGGTGCAAAGCGTGAGCGGTTTTTATCGAATGTAAATTCTGGCCCATGTCGATAATGCTTGACACGTGCGCGGAGCTTGCTAAAGATGGAACTTGGAATTCAAGACACGAATTGTTTACCGAGCGCGAAAAGAATGCAAACGATGCTACACTACATGGTACGCGAGATGGTACCCTAACCCGTGGTGGAAACGGCCTTTGATCCTGATCGAGTCGTACGCGTAACAGCAGCAGCAGCAGCAGCAGCAGCAGTGACGGACACGTGCCTTCATCAAGGAGGTGCACAATTTCGATAGGTCGGTTCGACAGGTCGGTTCGACAGGAGCACCTATGTTCCTGTGCGCGAAATCCGGTCGTAAAATTAAATTATTTATTGAGCGAATTAAATTATTTATTGAGTAAAATTAAACGATCCATTGAACGAAATTCTCTTTCTCTCTCTCTCTCTCTTGCACGCAAAGGCAGTCTTAAAGCGACGCTACAAACCAAGAGCAGCCGAGCTCGTTCGCGACCATACGCGAAGGCTACAAACCGTGCGAAAGCCTCCAAAATTCCTTGTACCAACGCAAACATTCCCACGACCGTAAAAGCATCGATAAAATAAATAAATAAATAGACGGGGCGAACGCGAACGTGCACGCGCGCGCGCAAATAAATTCTCGTCCCGCCGCGCCGTCTAACGCGCGCCTCTCTATTTGTCCTCGCTACCGTTCTCGTCATCGTCGCAGCCGTCGCGCAAGGTCGACCGAACCCCGTCCAGATAAATCGATATCGACGAGCCATTGAGGCGGAGTTTATTACTCCTTTATTACTCCGCTGCGACGCGCATCGAAGCCGCGAGATAAGACGCGCGGCAGAAGCGAATCGCCTTCGATCAGCTCTTTGGCTTATCGTTAGTTTCAAGTGAGGAAGGCTATCTCCTCTCTCTCTCTCTCTCTCTTTCTCTCTTGCTGGCTTCCTTCCGACGGCCATATTGCGCCGCGACTAGCGGTATTTTCTTCTCCATTTAGACCGTCTACTCGACGACGATGCACCTCGAATGCGAGATACAATTTAACGCCGCAGAATTTCAAATGTCGCATCGATACAAACGCAGAAGCGTTCGAGTCGTCGTTGAAAACGTCGAAGACGTTTCGACGACGAAAATCGCGAGATCGATAAAGAATCGAGACGATGCGATACTCGATTCATCGACTCGAACTCGACTTTGTATATTTGTATATTGATGCCAAGTGTTTGGGTATTCCTCGGATCAAAAACGGATCGTAAAAGTGGCACGGCTCTGTCTTCAGCTGTCCTCTTCAATGTTTATGATCTTTAAAGATTACATTTTTATTCCCGACACGATAGTGGGTGTTCTCGCTTCACGACGTAATTCTCACGGCTGCGGAAAAGCAGAAGGAAGCGCGAAAATATGGCGAAATTACACGGCGAACGCGCGACATAGACGCGGGGGCGGGGGAATGTTTGTCGAAGCAAAATTTCGAGTGCACGCGGAAGCGCATATTCTCCGGCAAACTCCGGAAAGATCGGTAAAAGGGTGAGGCGCGCAAGGGACGGAGGGGAGGAAATGGCCGCCGCCTAGCGTTCCGCGCGGCACGCAGGCAGCGAGGACACGCTAAGTGTAATCACACGCGATGTTTCTGCCTTTTTCAAAAGCGGCGAATAACTAGACGCGTATGTAACACATAAAAAGGAAATGCCTACATCCATGCTCGGCTGTCCCCCCGTTCCCCCCGTCTATATACTCGTTGTAGCGAACGTCAAGTAACGACCCGGTTCTTTTGCACATACGAGTGCAAAAGCCTCGCGACGCCAAAGCTACATTGATATTATCGACGATGCGCGTCTTCCTCCTGCATCGATCTCCCCGATAAAATAACACTCGCGTCGGACGGAATGAGGCGAGGGGGGATGAGGGGGAAAGGGAGGGGAGAAGAAGACGGATCAGGATCGAAGAAGGGTTGAATCTGCGCGCGTGTGATCTCGCTGCGAAATGCGCGAAATGTACACGCGCGGTTGCGGAGGCCAGAAGTAAGTAAACCTTCGTCGGTGCGCAAACGAGCGAAGCGGCGGCGCTACTTCGCGCTGGGAATTGGCATTTTCCCTCGTGGGTTTCGATAGAGCCAATATTTACCCTCGGTCTTAATGTCAGTGCCGGCCGTTGCCAAAACCAACATTCGGATCGGTTTGGCCGTAAGCGGCCGCTTTCTCGTCGCATCGATTCGAGGATCGAGACGACGGGATACGGGGATACACGCGACATGGCTGCGTGTAGATGACATCTAGATGAATTACACACTCGTAATTAGCGGTGTTACAGGGGAGTACAGCAGCGCGAACGGCCGCGGCGCGGCGCCTCCACTCCGCCGGATTGGATGTCGCTATAGCTCGCGATTCGCGATGCAGCTACTCCGCCCGCGCTTTATTATTTAAGGATGTTCTTTCAGCGGAGCGAGACACGCGATGTACAGCGATGGTGGATCTAATCACGTAATTTAGTTTATAAGGTTGCCGTAGTAAGGTCGGATTCGACCGATCGCGTCCAATGTGCTGCGCCTTTGCATTTTGCGACGCGAAATCCGTCCTTTGTTCTTTTCTTTTTCCTTGTACAAACTTCTCGCGAAACGGTATTTCTCCAAAACGTATCGACGTGCGAGAGCAAGTCGCGAGAAATGCTCGTCCGTCCGCCGCGCATTGGCCGGAAGAAAGAAACGTGTCCTCTTTTAATTCCATCGCGCTGATCTTCTCTCTCTCCGTTTATTGCCACATGCGCCACGCGTCACGACAAAATCAATAATCGGTAAGAAACGATCCGGCATTTTCGCAACTTTGCGCGTCATTCGGGCACTGTTGAATTATTCAACGCGCACGAGACGAGGGAAATGTTTTGATTATGCCGGACCACGCACAACGCACGTACACTCGCGACGCACAAACGCGTATGCTACACACACACACACACATGTTAATGTATGCGGCGATGAAGCGTCAGAATTAATGATTGAAAAATCCCGATCCAACATTTTCTCCCCGAATTTTTACTTAAAATTTCTCTGATGCTCGTGAAACTCGAAAGACACGCTACAAAGGCGCCTTTACGATAAGCGCCATATCATATTTCGAAGCGCCGTTACTTTGTAGTGAATAGCAATAAATCCAAGTTTATGATACGTGACAATCAAGTGACATCGTCGCGTAAAGTGCAATGCACGTCTTAAAGCGGAATATAGAATGATACATCAGACAGTGTGACACACGTTTGATTCTGAACACGCGGAATTGCGAGCCTATACACAATCCTCGGCCGGTCTGTAGTCGGCGAGTTGTAAGTTTACTGTACGCGTAACGTCGAACGTAGCTGCTCATCAAAGAGTCAAAGCTCCGTTTCCTCTTGTTCTTTTACGAGCATTGCCTTGCATTGCGACGGGGTAAGATTCGCAGTTTGCAACAGTCGGCCTAGTTAAAGTCGTTGCCATTACATGTGACCTGCGTGTTTCTCCCTTGAAGTCATTCGGATCAAACGCAAGGAGGAAGCTATCTGCTGCATCTTCCTTCGTGTGATTATAAGAAATTTATGATAATGAGCAAGCACCGTTTCGTCATGAGCTGCTTGAGGAAATAACGTGTAGAAGATGTTTCGTCATTGACATAATTACTTGGTGTAATTAATCGCGCTTAATTTCAAACAAAAGAATAGAACTGCGTGCGTGCGTGCGTGCGTGCGTGCATGTACATAACAGTATTTCATTAGAAAATTATACACGATTCCAAAAATGAACGACTCAATTTCAATCGTGCACAAAAGTACAGTGTTGTTGTGTCTCCAAGCTCTGCTGCGAGAAGACATTCGATAAGTTTGGCAGACTTTACGCGCGACGCGATCATCGCGAATGGTACAGAATCATTCCGAGAGGCCTAATGTGCTGCCACGAGAGAGAGAGAGAGAGAGAGAAAGAGAGAGAGAAAGCAGATGGTTCGATATAACGCAGGCTCTATGCATGCTCTAGCTTTCGCGCTTATCGACCGTGGCGTAAACTCCACCGAAAAGGCGCGGGGGTGTGGTCGAATATATTGTCTCGCCACGTCTGAATATTTCAGAAATGTAGGAAAATTGCGCAGCGCGCGCACAATCCCTCACACTGCGATTTCGACTAATTAACTAATTAACCTGATATCATCAAGCATGACAAAACGAGAGAGAAAGAGAGAGAGAGAGAGAGAGAGAGAGAGAGAGAGAAAGAGAGAGAGAAATAAAACAATTCGTCCCAAATCTATCCAAAACATACGTTCCAAAATTCGAATTTAAAGAATGAACAAAAACGGAGAATATTAATATCGGACTAAAATGAATAGAGTTTATAATTTTTTTAATATTCTTGTATATTACATGTCGATTACTTTTTCATATATTTTCTGTGTATATGATAGACAAAAAGCATATGTGTTATACTCTGTACAAAAAAATATTTAAAGTAACGCAAAATTTTGAATAATGACGTAGTTGCGTGTATTTTAATCTATTTTAGAAACAAATCTGATTTATTGATATATTGATGTATCTCTCCTTGCTCTGCTCTATTCTAGTCTCTCTCTCTCTCTCTCTCTCTCTCTCTCTCTCTCTCTTTCTCTCTCTACATTTGTAAAAAATACTACACTAAAAGTACTTTTTCTAAAAAGATTAGTGTGAAAAGGCAAAAATACACAGGAGGAGATATCTCGTGTGTATCCAAGATGGTTTGTCGTTTGTCGACATCTTAATTTTGTTTACGGTAAAGGTCGTCTCAAAATGTCACACAAAAATAGAGGATACTTGTGGAATATCTCGGCAAAATTAGACGTGTGATATCTAAACTAAATGGTCAAACGGCATTTAAATCAACAATATATAGTAAAACAAAATTTGTCAATTGCCGTTGATACAAACTCTTCACTATATTTTCAAGTTCTCCACTGAACTGAACGGAACTGAAATGCCCCAATCTTAAATTGGTTTAGTTTGGAATAATTCCTCCCCTTCCTCACACTACTACATGCACAAGAACACAACTAAAAATAGTTGTTATTTTATGAAAAAGGCATCGAGATTGAAAGGGTTAATGCAATAAAAAGAGGTCGGGATGGCTCGTAGTTGCCTTGCAAAAAAAAAAAGCACAAACAAGTACGAAGTAGTGTGCTTTGATAAAAGGGATACGACAGTATTATACACAAATATCGACATACGTTGCACCGAAATGCTACGACTAGGAAAAAACATCAGGCGTTCGCTCGTAATTTTACGCCAAGGTCGAACGTGTGATCAAACGTGAATTGCAGAGATGTGTCTATATCGACATATCGGATGGTATCGGCTCAAATAATATAAACCCTTCGACGTCTAATTACTTTTGTACCGGAACTTTTCGTCGCTGCGTAAAATGTACTAAAAAACACGCAGGAAACCGTAACTACGGATATTGAAAATTTTAGCGACCAAATTCGCGAGGTAATCAGCTGAGAAATATTATACGCATCGCTCTGATTCAGACACCGGATACATCAGATTTGATGTTGAACGCGATATTGCACTGCAAAATATATATCACGAAAGAATATTTTTGTATTTGATCACATAAACCATATCCTTGACCGTGTGACTCGTACTAATTATAATATATTAATACACATTACATTTGTATTAATAATGCAAAATTGTAAATTTAACAAGTGTACATATTCCAAGCACAGAAATAACATTGAAATTTCTGGTCAGCGGTTTACCTCGAGAAAAGGCGTACCAGACGTGAGAGAGAGAGAGAGAGAGAGAGAGAGAGAGAGAGAGAGAGAGAGAGAGAGAGAGAGAGAGAGAGAGAGAGAGAGAGAGAGAGGGAGAGGGAGAGGGAGAGGGAGAGGGAGAGGGAGAGGGAGAGAGAGAGAGAGAGAGAGAGAGAGAGAGAGAGAGAGAGAGAGAGAGAGAGAGAGAGAGAGAGAGAGAGAGAGAGAGAGAGAGAGAGAGAGAGAGAGAGAGAGAGGGAGAGAAAAAGAGAGAGATCTAGTAATCTTTAAAGATAACGGCATGCGAGACTGCAACCACCTGCCGCCGCTCCTGCTGCGATCGAGAGTAAAAGAACGACGGGGGTTGATGAAGGAAGAGTGAACGAGGGAGAAGAGAAGGAAGAATGCGGCGAAGGGTGGCGGATACGCGCGAGAGGCGGCGGATGGCTAGAGGAAGAGACGGAAATGGATAGAGAGACGGCGCGAGGGTGAGGCGAAAGGAGAACGCACGCAGGGCGGAGGGCAGAGAAGGACGATGGTAAAAAGCGGCGCGACGACATGGTATCGATTTGCTAACAGATTCGCGCGTACACGTACGATACTAACGCCTGTCGTTTCTCGACGGCGCGGCGGGGCTAACGTAGCGCGAGAAGAAGGCAGAGCGGAGAGTAACAGGCGCCCTGAAGCTTTATATATAGAGGCTGAGCCACGAGCAGACGGCCCGTGATGCTTAAATATAGACGAAATGCAACGGGGTGTCTCCCGCGCGCGCGCGCGCGCGTGCGAGCGTGTATGATGAAGAGAGAGAGAGAGAGAGAGAGAGACACAGAGGTGGAAAAAAGAGAAAGAAATACGCACATTGACGGATATAGAAAAAGAGAGAGAGAGAGAGAGAGAGATACACACTATTTATCGCACTATTTATGCGACAGCGAAGCGAAAACGCATGCACGGGGTAAAAAAGTAGAAAAGGTGACAAGAGGAACGAATAAGAGAACGACGGTCGGTACAAAAAGGGAGTAGGGGGAGAGTGGGGGGGAGGAAAGGCGAAGAAGAGGCCCTGCATACGCAGAGAACAGTTATGGCGGACCGCGCAGCGTCGTCTGCTACGGACGTAATCGCGAGAGTTGTGATGATCGCGAATCAGCGTTTTTACACGCGACTCGCGATTCGCGACTCTCGCGTGCGAATAAGCGCGAATACGCGCAGTCAACGACGCTATCCGGCGCGAAAAAGGAATCGTTACTAGATGCGCGACGCCGGTATGAACGGCTGTCTTTCTCTCTCTCTCTCTCTCTCTCTCTCTCTCTTCCTCCCACTCCATCTCCCTACGTATCCCTATGTATCTTACGCTCTGCTTCTCTTTCTTCGTGATTGCGAATCGTATCAATATCGGAGCACAAGTAAAAGGCTAGTCGCGGAGCATGATAGCGGATAGAACGAAAACGGAACGAAGCGGCGAGCGCGAGAGATCGGTAGAAAGAGACGGCGCATCGCTCTCTCTCTCTCTCTCGCTCTCGCGCTCGCGCTCGCGCTCGTTTCGCACAGTGGCAAAATTTCGTACTTACTTGCCGAGTTCCTCCTTCAAATCGTAGTTGTCACTGAATCGTGTGCAAGCCGTGGGCACGGCCATACCGAGGCTATTCACGATTATTTAACCGCACCACTCGGGAACGCGAGCGCGAGAGCCACTGCCGGCCGCCACTGTACTGCACACACGCGCTAGGGGAAACTTCGCAGGTCAAATTCGATCAATAGAGGGGAACCGCCGCGGCGCTGCTCGAACACCGGGACGGCAGCGGCGGCGGCGACGACGACGACGACTACACGAGACGAGTTGGTGGGGGTAAACGGGCTGGACCGAGCGAAGCGGGACGGGGGAGAGACGCCTCTGTCCGCGGCGGCGGTGGCGGCGGCTGTGCGCGAATCGTAGACACCGTCAACACCGGTCAACGACGACAGCCAGCGCGATATATACGCGAAGAAAATTTCGCTTCTCTCTTTTCTCTCGCGTTCCGCGTTTTACTTCGCAAGCGATTACTTCGCCTCGTCGCGAGATACCACACAACACGCGCGCATCCGCACTGTTCGCCGGCAAACCGTCGACTGACTCGCGTAGTGACAACAACGAATTGTCGACGAAGGGGGGGGGGGCGGCGGACAAGGTAAGGTCGGCAATGGCGGCCGACGAACGAACCGTGGCTGCGGCGCGCTCTCGTTCGCATACTCGCGATTCAACGGGGATCGTCTCGAAAGGGATACGCGGACGACGCGATGCCGGGCGATGCTTGGAAGCTGAGTCCGAGTCAAGTCGCTAGATCGGGAACTGCTCCGACGATTATGAGCTTGGATATCTCTCTCTCTCTCTCTCTCTCTCTCTCTCTCTCTCTCTCTCTCTCTCTCTGCGAACAGAGAAACAACACACATCCCGTCTTTCGCATTACGGTGTAACATTCGACTATATTCAGGGTTAAATGTACGCCCTCTTATTAATAAACATCGCACGTGTAAACACGTGTGTTTTTATCGCAGGAACGCAAACAACGCCGCTGCGAGATCTGCTTTTCGTCGATCCAAAAGTAAAGAAAACAAACAACGATCGATTGTATCGAAATAAATTTCGCGCTTTCGAATAGATTTCTCTCTCTCTCTCTCTCTCTCTCTCTCTCTCTCTCTCTCTCTCTCTCTCTCTCTTCGTGATACTCGTGATAATTACTACATCATTCAATACGATATCATTCGTTAGCAGCCACTCTCTTGTACAATTGCGCGCAAATGTGCGCATAATATATACTTAATCGGAAATTTATATCCGTCATGTTGAATTTTGCTTGGAAATGCTCATCATGCGATATCGCGAACTTGGTGTTTCTATTCGATCGGGGAAACGATCAGTTCAAGTCAAGTCCAATTTACAAAGCATTGAGTCGAGATGGCTATTGATGAAAAATCGTAGAATTATTACCGAAATCTGCTATTGCCGCTTGTCGCGAGATCATGCCGAGAGCAACGCCAGACGATAAGAACATTTGCGATGTTTGCCAATTTGCGGCGAAGAGACAACCGTCGACCATCGCCGTCGACTATGGAAAGGCTCTTGAGTGATTCGCACGGACCGACGAGTTCTCTCGATCATCGTGAACGGCGCCGCTCGATAGACGGCGGCTGCACACCACCGCTGTCGGGCATAAGCGCGAGATTTACTACTGCGCGGCGCGCGTACCGCTCAGCATCACTTGGACGCGCCATCTTGGCGCAATTCCAAAACTGTTGCAACCGGCGTATCGCTTTCCCGATCTCGAATTCCTCCATTGATTTTGGTAATACACTTACAAAAAATGCCGTTTATGCCATTGCTCTTTCCGACAGCGATATTTGTGCACACGTTAGTGCGCATTTGTTATCTCACGGTTATTTCACGGTCGTAAGTTGAGAGGGAAAAATTTAGATCGTACACGGGTCAAGTGGTTAATTGTATATTATATTTGGGTTAATCTTACAAATTTAATCTTACGTCTTACGGCGTGTGGTAAATTTATCAAAAGAACGTACGTGTAATCCTATAGTAAATTACTATATCGCATGCCTGCGTATAATGCAACGACTGTCATTTTGAGATAAAATAAGCACAGATAGTATTTGTCGCAGCATAAACAGTCGTTGCATCATAGACAAATATATGGAATTCTCTTCTATCGACAAAAGAGAGTTTGGAATATCGGTCACAATCGCATAAAATGTATAATTTTTCGTATAAAGTTTCGCTGTGTCATATTGATGGGCCGCGTTTGAGTTCACCACGCGCGTATACACACACACACACACATATATGTGTGTGTGTGTATGCATGATTCATGAAATGTCGCACGTCTAATACAGTCTATCGTAATAGTCGTTGGAACGCACGGAAATTCCTATCGCAGTCTTACCCTTTGCACAAACAGTGGCTGTGCAAAGTTACTGTTTACGAAAATCGCAATTTTCTTCGCGTATTATTAAATTTGAGCTTAATGATGAATGACAATTACTGCAAAATATTGTAAATACTATATAATGCGATTACTGATAAATTAGTAGAAAAATTTAGTTTCTTTTTAAACGCGCAAAAAGAACACATTCATACGTCAAAATTGACTCAGCCATCGACGTATGCAGGCCATCGTTCAAAAAGTTTTAAAATAATTGGCACGTTTGTTATCAGTATCGTATACGTGCGTCATACTCAATTATCGTGACATTAACGTCATATGTACGTGACGCATCAATTAACGTTTTGACATAATGATAATGATGATGTAACAAAGAAAGTATACTAACTAAAAGACTATTTTAAATATGCTTTGAAACGAGAGTCTTTTCTTGAAATGTAGCACAATGATAACGAACGTATTTATTCGATCGTAAGGATATGTGAATTGCGTCCTATCCCACAAACAAAAATTAATCATATTTGCTCGCCTTTAATCATATTTAAATGAAATACAAACCATTAGAGGCGTCATACGCGAATTAAGATACAAATGTTAAATGCAATGAAATTTCTTTGTATTATTATCGCTTGCGAAAAGGAACGTTGCATCGATTACGACATTATTGTCGTGTGACGAATCAATTTCAGTTGCCGCTTCCGAAAATTTTACAACATACTCGCGTGAAAAAAATATTTTGCTCTTGTGGCACAAGCAAAAGAACGCTCGGTTGCGAGTTTAGTGTTAAGCTTTTATGCATTTAACATATTCACGTATTAAGCGTCATAAAATATAAAACGCGAGTAGCGATGATTTGAAAAAAGAAAAGAATGAATATCAATTGATATGAATGACATGTGGTACATTCTGGTACTAACAATTTCTCGTCTTTTCCTTCCCATCTACAATTCTCGACAGGCTTTCGACGAAGCTCGACGAGTTTCCACAGGATTCCAAAAGCTACCAGTAACTCCCCGATGATACCCGAGACCCGTGAAAGCTTCACGAAGAACAGTGTGTCCAATCTTCTCTATTCGACCGTCACTGACTTGGCCAGATTCCTCGGACAGTCGACGTTGCAACCACGCAAAACCGCAATATGGAAGGACAGCAGTTGCATGGGAATGACGGTGAGAATTCCTTGTAGACAGTCAACTGTCTTAGGTATCTCGAGAGCTCGATCGGCGAATGATTTCGTGTCCTCATCTCCCTCTTCACAAATAACAATCGGCTTACCGTCTCGCGCGGTAACTTGCTGCAGCGCGTTCATGCATTTCTGCAAAATTTATAATGCCGTTACAGTGCCGCGCGTCTTCGCGACTATTTTATTCCGTAAATATATACACGTATGAATCGAAACGCAAACCGTTCCCAAAATGCTCGAAATAACAGGAGACTCACCACATACACCGGGTCTCTCATCACGATCATAATTACCGGCATGGAGTCGTCGACGAGAGCTAAAGGACCGTGTTTTAATTCGCCAGCCATAATACCCTCGCTGTGCATATACGTCAACTCTTTTACTTTCTGTAAATAGTCAGCAATTGTTCACGGTAAACCGACCGAGTTGACCGAAAGGAAACTCGCTATTCACGCTAGGCTTGTCTGCTTCAACTTACGAGCGCGCCTTCCATACACGTAGCAAAATTGTATCCACGACCCATTATCAGCAGGGACTTGTGCTGAAACAGTGACTTGGCCAGTTCCTTGACCTTGTCATCGAGCTTCAATACCTCGCGAATAAGATTGTCCAGATTCTTCAAACCTTCGATAATCTGTGCAAACACGTGTGACAAACGTGAGAGATTCTCGCCGTCAAATTACGACAGATGAAATGAGCAACAAGCTCATACAAACGAAACAATGCCAAACCTGTTGGCGTCTCGAACCGAGAGAGATTCTGTCTTCGCTCATCACCAGAGCGAACATTACAAGAGAAATGAATTGCGAGGTATAAGCCTTGGTGCTGGCTACACCGATCTCAGGACCGGCGTTTATGTGCACACCGCAATGGGATTCGCGGCAAATGCTGCTACCGACGGTGTTGGTAATACCCACTATAAGAGCACCACGACTCTTGCAATAACGCAGTGCCATTAACGTATCAGCCGTTTCACCTGTCATCAGTATCAGTGAACAGTATAGTAACTATAACTTCTTTACTTATGATTTGTCGTACTTTGGTCGTATTCAAATATCATTATTATTTTCTCGAAATTGTCCCCAAGCCTTTCCTCGGTTAGTTTGTAGTTGGTTTTCTCGTGGCTTTACCTGATTGCGAAATGAAGAAACAGACGTCGTCCCTAAAGACCGGCGTGTTACGGTCGAGAAAGTCGGACGCGAGCTCGACCATCACCGGCAACTCTGTCAGCTCTTCGAGGAGCTGTCGCGTGGCTATAGCAGAATGGTAGCTCGTGCCACAACCGATCAACATGAGACGCCTGCACCGTTTGATTTCCGGTATATAATCCTAAAAAGAGCAGAGACGTTCGCGCTACGTTCGTAGAACAGAACGCTGTGAGACGAGTGAATTCGGCAGATATTCGCCACTCGCGGCTATTACCTTGATGCCGCCCAGCGTAACAGAATTGTCCTGGAAGTTGAGTCGTCCTCTCATAGTGTTCACTACCGACTCGGGCTGCTCAAAGATTTCCTTCTGCATAAAGTACTCGTAATTGCCCTTCATAATTTGCTGAATCTCCATCTTGAGCGTCGTGATCTCGCGAGCATGAGGATCGTCCATACAGCGACGCAGACGATGAATACTCAGGGCACCTTCCTTAACAGCCGCCACATCGTCGTCCTGTTACAAAAAACACGAAAACGCGACACGACGCGACATTTGAATCAAGCCTCTGGGAATTCAAGGATGTTTAATAACGTACGATTATACGTGTGTGTGTGGATTCGCACCTCTAGAAATATCACACGATTCGTATGTTCAATCACGGCGCTGGCATCAGAAGCGAAGAAATATTCCACCTCCTTGTCCTCCAGAGGTTGAAATTCGGACGTGCTCTCGCTACGCGGTATGACCGGAAGTTCAGAATTTCTGCCGTGCGGACGATGATCTGCGTGAAAATAAATAACTTTGACTGACTTTTCGACGCCACTATTCGACTGCACTATGAAACACGGTATCGAAAAGTTCGACTTTGTGAGAAACGTACGCTTTCCAATGTATGTGCGTAGTTTCAAACTACGCGAATTTTGCAATTTATGTATGTAAACAAACTGATTGCAATATCAACAATATATTATATTTAATTTATATATATGTACACATATCGCAAAACTGTACACTTGTATTACTTGTATCGTTACGAGTGGTGTTTCTTAATTTTGTGTGTAAAATGGCGTTGGTGAAATTAGCGAAAGTGAGAGCTAGAACTAGAAAAGTCCCAAATGAAAATGCCGAATTATTAATTTCTATTCTTTCAATTATTTAGATTAAATTGTCAGATTGCTGTTCGTTCGTCTTTTAAGCCCCACACCAAGAGATGGCACAAGATAGAATGTGTACATCTAAATGATAAGTAAAGTAGGCAAAGGTAGCGATGAGAAAGTTCGTTGTAAGAAATTCAGGTACTTATGGTATATTTGCCACAACTTTGGGATATCCGCGACGCCCAGATGTTAATATTGCAGCGCGATCCGCTGCAAGACAGTGAAGAATGCGATACTACCGCACAGTGACGACAATTGATATGAGTAATGATGCACGACCGATAGCAAGAACAATGAAAGCATATTGTCGACAACATGATTAATTGGATGTACGATCTTATTAAACAGGCGATAACGGTAAGGACAACACTGGTCATTTGTAGCAGTGAGTAAAAATGACGTCCCTGAGATGAGAACGTTACGCCGAAAGAATCCAATTTCGGTTAATTGTCGCAAGCGGAAAATACGAACAAACCTGTGACAGCAAGAGCTAACGATGTATGCATATTGAAAGCAAAGCAAAGCTCTTATCACCCATCGACCTCCTACTTACCCCATCAAAGTCCGCGACAAGTTCCCAATCCAAGCACTTGTGGTTAAAAAAGGAGAGGCTAACGACACATTTATTCGCATATAACAAACGGGCGAGTCGCAATCCATTTACTGCAACAACTATTTGGATAAGAAGCGGAAGTACGTAAAATTTGACGTAAAGTATTACCTTGAGACGGTGCTTCGCCTTCTGCACAGATTGGGACGCGGGGAGGGAAGAAAACGAGAAAGAAAATAAACACAATTAGCGCACAAATAATGCCACAAAGACACAGCGTGTGATCAATCAATATCGAGGGTAAATTCAATGAAACAAACGCTGCGACAAGACGGCGCGGCAAGGAGCGAGCGAGCATCAAGCGACTAGCATTAACTTGGACGGTAATATCGGTTTGCAAAAAGGCGCTTCTTTCGCTTTCTTGCGTTTCTATGATTCAATGACAATGATAGAGCACTTGTTTTCGAGTAATTTTTAGTTTCTTCCGCGCTGTACATTTTTTCTCAAACTTTAACATATATCACAGAGAAAGAGAGAGAGAGAGAGAGAGAGGAGACACGCTATTTTCGCGCTAAGAGTCGCGAGCGTTTAAACTTTTGTCGAATATTTAGAGAACGTCGTTTTATCGTTTTTTGCTGTGTTTCGAAGGCTAACGTTCTTGCCAGGATCACCCCGATTGAATCCTTCGTATTCTTTTCTTCTTTTTTTTCTCTTCACGTCAACGATTAGATAGAGTGTGAGAGAGGATCGTATTCGTTGTGTACATGCACACGCGATACAGATAATTATCTACAATCTTCAACGTACTTTATCGCTCTAATTATTGGCTCTTAGACGTACATATCTCACTTCCGTCCATTGTTATTAAAAAGTTTTTATAAGTGACAAACCTCTCGCCTTTATCTTGCGCACTGTAGCGGATCGTCGAGTTGTAAGAGAGAGCAATCGTCGCGAATCCTGTCTTGTCTCGTAAGAATGCGTCGAATTCGCAATCTTTGAAAATCAAAGATTAACGGACAGTGACAGAGGACAGAAATATGCCACAAATTAGCCGATTAGCGTAGTACCAGTGAGAGCTGATGTTGTTGTTGTTGTTATTATTGTGTTAAAGCGAGAGAAGACAAACATTGGATAACAGCTCGAGAATGATAAAGGACTTGAAAGACACGTGCTCGGGCGCGATTGTCGAGATTAGAAATGTCAGCGATAAGTCTCTCCATCGAGGACAAAATCGACAACATATCGATGATCTAGGTGTTCCTCAACCACTGGATCTTGCGCGTCGGATCGGATATTGCGCATGCTTGACATAGCAATCGTTCGAATGTATCAAGTGACATGTCACAAGACGCGTGTCAACAAGGAGCCTCTCGACTTACATACCACGTATAGGCACCGTACGACGATAATACCGATTTCATTTTTATTCATCCTCTAATTGCTTAGTGAGAGAGATCCAGTGCCGAGGAGAAAGTCACAAGATAAATTTATAATAGTGTATATACCTTTGTTCGCGCGTTGAAGGTCGTCTGATGGCGCGAAAAGTGGTAGAACATAACCGGAAGGTGTTCATGCAAAAGAAACACTCGTATAGTATTCACACAGTAACACTCGTTTGGAAGGAGAGAGCTTACGTGCAGAGTATTTGCGAAACTCTAGGAAAACAGGCGATAAGTATTTATAAAGTATAAATTAAAACGATCATGCGTCTATTCAAATTTTAGCATCTACCTAGCGTAAAACGATAAAAAGGAAAGAGTACAAAAGTTATTATCTTAATTTATACAACAACTAGGTAAAAATATCTAGGTAGGTCCGAAAATAATGTTATCAAGTCAAGGAGAAAGAGGGAGCAAAGAAGGGAAAGAGATAAGTGTCTAGAGAAAAAAAAACACTAATCTCTCGAACGAGCATCATCTAAAATACTTTCACTCAAATAAAATAAACGCGTGCGTGATGCTACATGTATGTAATTCCAAATATGCAACAATTACACATCTGGTAAACTGTGTCATCTCGACACAGCTACACCATCGACAAATTAATCTCGACGCGATGTTTTTGCTTACCGTTGCGCAGCGACGAAAGAGGGTGATCAATTTATCGGTGCGCAAAGTGATGACAGTATAAATAGTAAAGATCCAAGTAGCAAAAATAATGTTACTTAAACAGTGTATTATATTAAAAAGCACATGCTGTTAGTCGCATGTCGTTAGGTTATTAGTTGGCGTTCTCCCGAACGTTGGAATTCACGTGAGACGCATGATCGACGTGAGCAGACAGATCGACTGGTTAAAGTGAAAGATCCCGAAGCGGTATCGCCGTCGCGCGCGCGCGCGCGCGCGCGTCTCTGTGGATTTAGTTATAGCGCAAAGAAACACGTACTCGCGAAAATTGCCTCTTTGCCCTTCAGGATGTTGAATAATGCTCGATATGTATGTAATATTCTAGCGAAAATGTTGATTTCGGCCAGAGCCAGGATCAGGAGTTCCTCGGTCTCGTTGGCGGTGCACGCCTACGTCCACGTTGCCGTGGCGTGCGGCGGAGATCGATTGATTGACGCGCAGGGTTGAAACTCACCTTTCCCGTACAAGATAGGTACATGATCCGTCGCCAGTCTCGTTTTCGTCTTGATACCAACGAGAAGCGGCGAACCTCGTCTCGTGGCCACGCATTCACCCGGGAAGTATTTGCTTTTGAAGCAAAGAGCGAAAGCACCCTCCTAAAACGGTTTCCCATGTCGTTACTTTGTTGTATGTTACTTAGGCTCTTGCAGACTCTGAATGTCTTAAATGTCGACATAATTATTTATAATCCAGTCTCCCCCCTTCCCGTCCGCGTATATTACAAATCTTTTCTCCGGGAGACCTACCAACTGCTGGACGACCTGTTCGACGAGCTCGCGGAATGAATACGCAGGATGTTGCACCCAAAGATGGTGAATCAGTTTCGCGATCACCTCCGTATCGGTGTCACTCTCAAACGCATATCCTCTTTGTTGCAGCAGAGTTTTCACCTCCTTGTAATTCGTCACGATACCTGCGTTCACAAGGACAATTGTATGTACGGAGGAAAAATCGGCAGGACAAGATCGGAAACGTCATATTCGGTATCGAGCAAGGAATTACCATTGTGCACAACCAAGAAAGCATGCTCGCTGTCGGAACGCTGAGGGTGGGCATTCAACGCCGATGGCACACCGTGGGTCGCCCATCGCGTGTGAGCGATCCCGACGTGACATTGAGTCTTTGACTCGAAGTCAATATTGGTACCTGGAGGATAAACATCGAAGACTTTACACAACTTTACCACTCGCTATCACGAGAAGAGAACTCTCGCTCGTTGGCTCAATACACGCGATTGTTTCCTTTTGCGCGACAACAGCGTCGCTGGAGCGAGGAAACACGAGGGGTCTCGCGATCTGAAACTTACGGCAAAATATTTCCTCCTCGAGAGCCTTGACCTTTCCCTGCTTCTTAATAATCGAGATGTCCTTGCCATCAGCGCTGTCGAGGGCGACGCCTGCAAAAAGAACACCGTGCGTAAGAATTTCCATGACCAACGACACGTATATCGTATATCGCAAACCTGTACAGTTTCTCCTGCGAGGAAGGAAGAGAGATGGGAGATTGAAAAGACGTCGAGTACTTACCTGCAGAATCATATCCACGATACTCTAATCTTTTCAGACCACCGACTAGCAATTCCAGGATTTCCTTTCTGCTCTTCGGTGTCAGGTAGTTGAGATAAGCAAAAATACCTGAAGAAATTCAAGAACACAGTGGATAACTATCACTCAAACAATCGATCCATGGTGAAACAACAGAAAACAAACAAATTCAATTCTCATGGGTAAGAGTAACGCGAAATACCAACATTTGTCCCTCATCGAATCGACTATCGCTTGTTCATACGTAATACTTATATGTCACTTTGCATATTTGTCAGATTTCTTTCGGACCGCCTTTTTTCGAAAGTATATTAAATTGCAATATAAGTGCAGTTCTATTCAAATATAATTAGATCTCATATAATAAAAATTTGTCGTCTTACAAAATGGTAACTTTACTGTTGCCGTCGACACGTTAGGTTTTACTTGTATTATCCGCTGTGTGTCGCATAATGTCACTTTTTGTCCTCTTTCTCGCCGCTCTTGCAACTCTTGTAAAATTGACTCACTTTAACCAGTACATTATATGTGCATTTATTATACATATATTATATTTACCACTTGCCAGAGTGTTCCACAATCACTTTCCCGATTATTAAATAAGATAGGATTCGAAGCGGTAATTACTTGCATCATCGTCTTATTCTACGTATCTACGTTATCTTTTTACACCTATCAATGCTATTTACATTTTATTTTATACATGCAAAAATGTGATTTCCATTCTCGTATATTTTTATTTTCCCTTTCTTTTCTTCGCATTCCTTCCATATGTACATTCTATTTGTCTCTTTGCAAAATTCACTCCAGGATGCGACAAATGAGTTCCTCTCCCTTTCGGGCTGCATTCAAGCGGCCCAAAGAGCGCGATAAAACCAAAGACCTTGGCGCTACTAGGCGCGACAACGAGCTATCTCTCAATTTCACTGACCTCTGCTACTACCTACGCCGCCTCTCGATCTCGAAGGTCGCTCCCGCGAGAGAACGCGGAAAGGTGAGGAATCCGATTTATCCGGGAACGCGCGCGCGCTAAAAGGTCACGAGGAGATATCGCGGCGTACCTTTCCTTTTATCTTTATTAATGTGTGCTAATCCGAGATCGAAAACAAGAACAAGATCGAAAACGCAACCGTGCAACTGCACACGAAAAGAAAGAAAGAAATGCTATAACTAGAAATACATAGCGTTGCCCAGAATTGCAAAGTCGCCGTACAATGATAACGAAAACAAATACTCTGTGTCTCTTATCAAGTGAGTCTCGCGCGAGGACAATAAAAAATACGCCATGGTCGACAGCTGAACGCAGTGGGGCGTTAATGACAAAAATGCAAAACCTGGCGCCGGTGAACGCAGGAGAAGCCGGGCAGGCGGTAGGCGGCGTACCAGGTTGGTCTAACGGCGCGAGCGAGAACAGGTAATTCGAGATACATTCACACCAGTGAAAGGGAAAGCGCAAATGCGTGTGTGAATAAACGAGAGATTCGACTTCGGACAGTTGCAGTTATCACGGGTGTTATCGCGGGTCAGTCGTGTCTTTTTACACGTTGACCCGTACAAGCTCGAATGTAAGTGGGAATCATATTCCTAAATTAGAAAGCATCGTTCACCTTTTCAGCTGTCATTCCGTGACGCTTACGAATGGTGTTGATGAGAGAAGCCAATCTCTGCTAACTCGCGTTTCATTTCAACGGAAATCTCTTTGTTAACTTCCTTGTCAAATTTCATTCGCATATTCTACCGAGCGCTGCTTCGATCACACTCAAAGGAAAGTATTCTACTTGCAAAAGTGATTTTTCCCATAGTCTCATATTTTTCTAAGCGAAGCCTTTTATAGGAAAAGGATTCCTTTTTTGATAAAGCGATTAAAGTGAACCATTCGTCTAAAATTTATTAAATATCACTCTAACCGTTTTCCTTTCATTTCAAGAAGTTTATTTTCTCTTATATCAATTAATTTTCCTCTTATATGAAGAGGAATAGTTTGATTTGAATGTCGGCTTCTTTTGTTCAGTCATGCTCTACCTCCAGACATGAATGAAAAATAACATATTTGGTCAAATACAGTTTATAATTTATTGCAAGAAGTCTGAATAACGTATTCTTTCTTTTAACTATGTTTCATACAATTGGTTATGATGAACATCTTTGTAGCTCATAACAAGTTCATAACAAAACTGATTGGAAATTTATTTGTTATGATGATCTTATTCCATTCGTACCTACTTATTGTAGAACTGCAGCCGGAAATACATCTATATATATATATATATATATATATATATATATATATATTACTTTTCGCTATACATTATAACAATTTTTTTCAAATTAACTAGTATAACCAATGAGAATAAGGTACAGAAAGAATAAATAATAATCCTCTTAAAAAAAGATTAAATAATCTGTGTATAAGAGGAAATTTATGTTAAAATCAATGGTTTGCATTATACATGTAACATATAATCTCCCTAACTTTAAGAATATAATGTGTTTATAATACTTTCCTCTTAATCTTAGAGGAATCCTCTTGAGGCCATATATAAGAATAAAATCCTCTAAAATTTAAATGATTCCGTTTGTCTTGAAATTACTTTTTTTTTGGGTGCAATATTGATCGAGTAATGACAACCGCGATCGAGTCGCGCGAAACCTGTACAAGTCTCTTTACGAAATACCGATCGGTATATCTGTGCGAATGAGATTCTCTCGCATCCAATCAGCTAATGGTTTTCCTTCCATACCATCAGCGATGCAAAGACTGCATTTTATAATTAGCCAGTTCGATCGATTGAAGCGTATCGAATGGAGCGAATAGTTTCTACACGTCGTTTCGTTATTGTCACTCAATGCGCACGAGATATACGATAACTTGATCAACATGCATAGGAATGTATGCATTGTCCTCAGAGGATAATTAGAATCAGAGAGGAATTTTTACGGATAATCAGATGCGACATTCGATCGAGTACGTCAAACAAACAACGTGTATTGTTACATGTATTGTAACATGTATCGTATATGTATTAAATTACATATGTATGTGTCCCATCTTATCACGTTGGAATAAAAATATTTATCGTGGAGAAAAAACGTGCATTATGTATACATATGAAAAAGATTAATATTATTCAAAGATAGCGTTAACGTTGACAACATGTCAACGTGTTGACAATTTGTCGCACGCGATAAATATATTTCCTTTTTTGAACATTAACATTCGAGTTTCTCATTAAACAGAAATTGACACGAGTAATGAATGCAAAATTCTTCGCGTGTATAATGATACGAGTCGCTCACCGGGCAATGTATCACAAACGGATCGGCACACTTTTTAGCCGGAAAAAGTCTAATATTCGTTTTAGACGCGCCCGGTTGTGTGCCCTGCTTTTACTCGATTGATTTCACTCCGAAAGTTTCCTGGGCATTTTTTTAACTTTCCACAGTTATATATAGATAGTATCTCGCGGACCACGACATCAATCACGACGAAGATTCTCTTCTACTTTGTCACTTTGTACGTCGCGTTTGTTACGACGATGTCGAGACCGCGACTCGAAACGACTAGAAGCGTCGGACAGAGAGTAACTGCACAATCGTCAAGCTCCCCATATAACACAAAAGTTGCAGCAATATTGCTGCAACTTTTTGTCACCATGGGTCGTGCCACCAAGATCTGCATCACTATAATGCGAGAGTTGAACCTGAACCTGAACCTGAACCTGAATCTGAATTAACGCACCTGTTACGCACCGCGACGCATTGCCGACGTACCGGGAAGATTAGAGATAATAACCAAGATAATGTCATTACCACTTATGCATTCGTTTTCCGACAAGTCCACTTGGACGAGAAAAGCAAATTAGAGAAGAGCAAATAAAACGAAGAAAAGTATTTGACTTTGTTCGTGTGTAACCCTTACGTTCCTTATCCGTAAATTATACAGTATCATGTCCATCAGATCAGTTGACATTTCATTCTTACTCGACACATTTCACGACGAATTTGTCAGTTTCGATATAACAATGTGTGCCAAAAAATCGAAAGGATCAAACGTGGCGAAAGACCTACCGCTCATGATACGACCTATGAGACTCGAACCACGTCGTTGGAAAACAAAACGAGGAGTCGCGAAGACAACTAAACGGTCGATCGAGGCTAATCGAGACTCGAAGCAGTACTCGGATTATATTTCATGATAAGAGTAATTTTCTATTGACTCGTTGATACGAGAATATCCGGTGAAAGATTGTTATCGAAAAGAATTTTCCTGGCAAGTTCGTGGAAAATGAAATCGGAAAAAGAAATTCTCACGACTGATACACAAGTCGGAAGATAATAGCTTTATCTAGCAAACAATTCAGTGTCACGACTGCTAGATATTCATTATTTTCCAAGGCAGAAAAAACGTGATATATATATATATATATATATATATATATATATCCGGAAACTCGTTATCGGTGTGCGTCACGCTCAGAAATCAAACGCATCGGTTTCGATTACGATCTCAATGACGCAAAAGAGACACGTTCAGAAAAGCAAGTACTTTTTACCGTGAATCACTGAACAATTTCCTATGTTCCACAGAGTACACGCCAGCGGCTGAAACCGGCTCGTCGAAAACGGACTTTATCTCGACATTTTGATAGCATCGCCGAGGCAATTGGAACATGGCTGGGCGTTTTACCTCGATCGAGTGATCGAATGAGCGGAGAATTGGTCGATTGACAATCGTGACAGCATCGTCTAGCGAGAAATGACGAACTTGGCCTTCCGCCCTACTGACACGATACTTCTTCTTCGTGTAGAGTCCGCTGTGAAACGCGTGAATGTGCGAGAGCACGGCAGGATGGATCAACGAGAAAGTGGCGATACGCGATATGCCGTGTCGAAATTGGTTGCGATCGAGTCTGAGTTAATATTCGAGAAACGGTCGAGGTGGGTCTCGATGAAAAAGGGCGAGGAGAAAGGCGATGTCGCGCGCGCGCGGGTATCTCTCTCTCTCTCTCTCTTTCGCTCTCTCTCTCTCTCTCTCTCTCTCTCTCTATCTCTCTTTCTGCCGCTTCTAAATGTCATATGTAACTCTGTCCTATGCCCGTTGCTGCACCCTCTCACCTGAGATTCGCGCGCGATTGCCACGAACGAGTGAGACTTTCACTCGCGAAGCGGCGCGCCGTTGAGAGTGTCGCGTTAAATCAGAAAATACCTACTTCTCAGCGGCGAGCGAGCCATTGTGAGAGAGCGCGACGACTCGAAAATTGCAATAACGTATCGACATTCCGACATGCGCACTTTGAAGTTGCAAGTGTCACAAAAGAATGTTTTTTCTTTCTTCCTCTCTCCCTCTCTCCCTCTCTCTCTCTCTCTCTCTCTCTCTCTCTCTCTGTTTCTCGAAACTCTATCGAGATAACACGAGTTTCTTACTTTTCCGTGTAACAAAATGTGTAACTCGCTTGGCTCGATATTGTCCTCGACTTTGTGATATTCACAATAATAACGGAATCGAATTGCAACGCGCGCGGCAACTTCGCCTCGCGCGATTGGCGGATTGGCGGCTTTAGTTTAGGCGGACGTAACCGAGCACGGTTGTTGCGCGTATTACGCAAGTAAAAGTAAGAGATTTAGCTGTTGCGCTGCTGAATATACAATATCGCGAGTGCGCGAATACGCGCGATCTGTGCGCAGGTCGATGCCCGAGGAAGTCGTGTCTCGCACGTATACCTGCGAGCGAATGCACGCGAATCGCAGTCGGCAGCTTTCGAGCTGGTCGAGTGAAATATCAAGTACTCGAGTACTCGGGAGGACATGGCGGAGCTTTCGACCAAGCGTCATTGTCATTGTAATTGCTGCAAACCCAACGTACCTATCGACACAGTAAGCGCGAGTAATTCCAATTAGCCGTTTCAAAATAGACAATTGTTTACGAAACGACGAAAGATTCATTCAACGTTGTAAACACGGCAACAAATGTTGATACAAATGTCCTCGCGTGCATTTTTCAATTATAATTATCTCATTGTCAGCCTCGTTGTATAACGGCATCAGAGAAATCGCACAACTGTATTCGCTTTCGTGTAAGATTCGTCGGAAAAATGCATCGTTATTCGACCGGTTTCATCCTCAGTGAGATGTTGGCTGAATCTGAATGTTTATTACCGATTATTATCGGTGACAATGATTACGCGCTCGTTAAACCGCAATACCGCAAAGTTGCTAAGTCTCAAAAGAGAAATCCGGGGAAAGATTCCTCGCGATGAATATTTATTCGGCTCGTGAAATCTAATTGTAAGAAAAAGTTTCGCCGTGAGAGACGGAGACGCGATCGAAAATGTGCTTTGCATGACTTGCGCAATTTCTTTCTTCCTTTCTCTCTCTCTCTCTCTCTCTCTCTCTCTCTCTCTTTCGTAATTTCGTAAAGACCTTTCAAATTGCTGTGGCGCGTTCCAGATCACACCACTTGAACAAGCACTTGAAAGCACACGAAATATCGATAGAAAGTGTTGAGGTTCATACGAGAATCGTCATGATGTGAAAAATTACGTGGAATTGATCTTATCGTTTGATCCATTTTTCACCAAATAGGAAAGTAATATCGATCAAAAATGATCCGTGTCATATATCGATTAAAGTAAACCACGACTGATGTCACAAACATTGATAGATTATAATGACACGTGTCTCACCTTTGCAATTAAGATAGCCGTTACAGAAATAAATACATTCTAGAAATACGATTATGTCTCTCGATAAGTATTTTACTATTATTGTTGCTGTTACTATACTTTTAGTTCGGAAATCAACGATTTTAAGAATTTGAAGAAAGAAGTTTGCCTTGTACAAATTGAGATGTACCGTAATATACTTGTCTGTGTGTTAATTAACTGAAATTAATACGATTCTTCGAATAAATCGTCTTGCTACTTTCTGTAGCTTACTTCTTTTTGGTGATTTATAACGGAACAATTAGATTAGTAGATAAAAAAATTTAATTTAGCGGAATTAATAGCTTGGTTTTATGTTAGGAAAAAAACATGAAAAATATGAAACGCATTCTTTCCCACCTGTTAATATTTATGATTGGCAAATATTTCTCAATGTCGTTAGGACTTGTAACGAACAACATATATTTATACTTTCTAGATTGTACAATTGACACATGCCAAAATGCGTGCGACTGGCTAATTTCTTGCTGATGGCCTGTCTAAAGTTAGAACATGTATCTCCCGGTGTTACAACTTCTTAGGCAAATTGTTATTCTCATGCAATGTTCAATTTGTCATCTGGCATTAAATAGAGTCGCCACGTACTCTCTCATCATTTATGTCGCATTTATATTACGATTATTTTCGTATACACTTGTCCTTTAGTAAGATAAATAGTTGGACGGAAATTGAAAACTTTATCAATTGACTTTTTTCGCCATTGCGTATACAATTGATACGTTGATCAGCTGAAAATTTCTAGTTTTTATTCCAGATAAGAGGATTTCAATCTCTCGCACATGTTTCTCCACGTGCACGTGTTGAACATTGACATCGAATCGATATTACGAGACACACAGCGCGACATATCCTTATCAGTCGCAATTATATATACGAGCGAAAATATACCCAGGCAGAACAGAAAATCATGATGACATGAAAATGACGTCAAAATGATGAGGAAAACTCATTTCTCCATCATGATTCGATCATTTTCTCGTCATGATTCGATGTCAGATCATGATATCTTCTGTTCTGCCTGGGTAAGCGAGCACATGTTTATTTACATTAAGGAATACAGAAATTAACCTGTTCGCCATAAATGAAATAAATGAGTTAAAATGAGTTTAAACGCAAGCTCAGTACGACAGGGTCGTTAACTGCATCAACTAAATCAATCGTAACGACGCTCAATTCTGTGTCCCGCGCAGCTTTTAGACTTACTCTCCAATCTGATGCGCTTGAATTTTAATTTAAATTTGCATTTGTAAATGAACTCTTCTCTGTGCACTTTCGCTCGCTATCGCACCGAAACAACTCGAGCGACTGCGTATATCAATTGCGTTGCAACCAAGACAGACAAGACAAGCCTCCAGCTTGTGCATAATCTCACCGCTCAAATTCGCCGCGAATGTACACATCGTGTCGCTTTCCAAGCTCGACAGTCGCGACATCGAACGCGATAACATTTCCGCGCGATCTGACGAAATCCACGAGTGCCCAACGTCACGCGTATACATAGCGAATTGAACTCGCCATTCATCGACCGCACTGTCAAGCCGGTAGAGAAAGCGGCTTACGATGCTTACACATGGAGCAAAACTCGCTACTTACCGCACATGTTATCGACGTGTGTTGCCCGCCACGTATGTACAGACACGGAGAGGGAAGAGAGACAGAAAGATAGACAGAGAGAGAGAGACAGAGAGACAGAGAGAGAGAGAGAGAGAGAGAGAGAGAGAGAGAGAAAGAGAGAGAGAGAGAGAGAGAAAGAGAGAAGAGAGCACAGCAGAAAGCACAGACAGACCGACAGACGACAATCGACAGCCGACAGATGGTGAGAGGCAAGTAAAAATGGAAGCGAAATGTCACTCGCTCGAATACGTGCGTGATACGTGCCGGCCCGCGTTGCTCCGGAACACAATCTGACTGTTGCAGCGGCGTTCCGTCGTTCTTATGACGCGTAGCTGTCGCGCGCGTGTATACGTGTGAACGCAGCAGCGAACCGTCAACGGGTGGTGGGTACCACGGGCGCGTAACACGTGAACGTAGCTGCGGGTCTGACAGCGATCGCGTGAAAGCACGAGCATTACGATCGCGCGAATATAGCTGCGAGTCGTTGGCAGCTGCGCGCGCGTCTCATCAGTCGATTAATCGCTGGTAAGAATGGACAGTTTGAGGGAAGGATACATTATAAATAAAAATAATCGCTTTCATCGTCGTTTAAAACATCGGCGACAATCAATTCATCTCTCGTTTCTTTTCATAACTAATGTTTAATATCTAATGGATTGTGGGAGATAATATTTAATTACGATTATAGACGGAGAAACGATTATGGACGGAGAAAAATGCGAAAGCTTGTTTAATCGGTCTAATTGTACCAGTAGAAATAAAAAAACTTCTCTAGCTTGACGTCGAATTGCCGCACTAAGTGTACTATTTGATTTTATTAGTGCTCTGTCTGATCAGTCGTTGACTCGTACTACGATCTCGAATTACCATTAAAGATGGCGGTGACTCATAGTGGAATCTTTAAGACCAATTAAAAGTAACGAGTCTAATCCCGCCAAAAGTTGATTAACGGAATGCCTGATCAAACAGCGTTACGCGTGTACGAAAAATTGCTACTTTAACTGCTTACTTGACACTATCTAACAATAATGCAACCAGATTCCTTAGAAAATATCCTTAGAAAAATATCGTTACCAACTTGCTAAGGATTTGAGTCTTGGCTAAGTGATCTGTTACGTTAAAAGTGTCGCATGGAATATATTGATAGATTCAAACTGATTCCAACGTAACACATGTGGATGACAAATGTCGAGAACGTTGCGATTTTTTAATTCAGCAATCAATAAAATGTCGAAAGATACGCCTAGCTTAATAGAAAGCATCGCGCAACATCACAAGTAAGGTTAATTCGTCCTCAAGGTTGCGAAATTATGATACTCACGAGGCTTTTGCGTTTTTTTCATAAGCAAAGCAAAACACTTGTTCGCGCAGATAAGACCATTTCAACAATTTACGATTATCCAATAGTCCAAATGTCGAATTTGGCCAAAATGGGCAAGCCTAAAGTTTTGATTACGAGACCGGACATACCAGCAGCTGGTTTAAATATGCTACGTGAACGGTAAGTACTGTATTTAATTCGACCATCTCTTTGCAACATACACCAAGCAGACAAATATATTTCATATGAAACAATTTGCGTCTCATCATATCACTACTTTCTTATATTGCAAAATAAGCAAATATCGTAAGAAGTTTAATAAAAAGCGAATAAAGTTTTTTTTCATCATGTTTTTAGAATTTATGTACAAAATAATCATCTGTTTTTTCCATTGATGTCCAGATGTCAGATTACATTGTGGGAGAAAGCTGAACCAATACCACGGCTGGAATTATTGTCTAAAATACATGGAGTAAATGGAGTATACTGTGTCCTGACGGATAAAATAGATGATGAAGTTCTTGAGGCTGCAGGTCCTCAATTACAAGTTGTAGCGACTATGTCAGTAGGCATTGATCACCTAGACCTGAATGCTTTAAAGAAAAAGGATATTAAAATCGGTTATACTCCAAATGTCCTGACAGATGCCACAGCGGAGCTGATTGTAGCTCTTTTATTGGCTACATCAAGGAGATTATTGGAAGCTAACAGAGCAATTTACAGGTACTTCCTAATTTTGAATCAATCTTCTCTAAGCAAGAATATCGGAATTCTGCTACATTTCGAATTATAAATAATTAATGACAAAATTTTTTCTAAAAACCAAACCTTGGATCTATTCAGACTACTAACCAGTCTGTTCCTTATGTATAATTTCAAACGGATTATTTTGACAAAAACTTTATTTTCCGACAAATTTATTCAAAATTTGCCGTTTGTAGAAATATGCAGGTCAGCAAGAAACGACATTTCGATGTATATTATTCCCTATATAATACTTGGGATGTATAAATTAAATATCTCTCTCTTTTTATTTTTTACTTTTGCAGAGGCGAATGGAAAGCTTGGGCTCCAACGTGGATGTGTGGCCCAGGATTGTCGGGCTCGACTGTGGGTATTGTTGGTTTGGGTAGGATTGGGCTGCGGGTCGGCGAGTGTCTCAAGAGTTTCAATATTGCCAAATTATTGTACACAAGCAGAACGGTCAAGCCGGAAGCGTCGAAATTTCACGGCGAAAAAGTGGAGTTGAACGAATTGCTCCGGGATAGTGATTTTGTCGTAGTAACGACAGCGCTGACGCCTGAAACGAGACACATGTTTAACGCCGAAGCTTTCAAACGTATGAAGAGTACAGCAATCTTCGTGAATGGAAGTCGCGGAGATGTAGTAGATCAAGCGGCATTGATAGAAGCCTTAAAAAGCGAAACAATTGCGGCTGCTGGTTTGGATGTTACGACGCCTGAACCGATACCACTAGATAATGAACTCTTGAAACTAGATAATTGTGGTTAGTACATTAATAAAGAGTTAGACAATAGATTATTCAGGCGGTGTATCTTGTCGGGAAATAGATATTGAGTCAGTCAGTAAGAGATTTGGGGAAAATATTTAGAAAGAAAAACATTACATTTATGTCTCTCTATTGTTTTCAACACTTTACGCGATGCAACAGTTTCCACGTTTACGTATTTATGCATTTGTGCTTTCAGTGGTTTTACCTCATATAGGAAGCGCTGCTATGCAAACTAGAGAAGAAATGTCTAGAATAACAGCAAATAATATCTTAGCTGTTTTAAATGGAACACCCGAAGCTATGCCTGCGGAACTTAAGCTATAGATAGCCAAAGACGTTTTAACACAATTACAGGTGAGAGGAGTAGTCATCGTCGGAGGTGAAGACATTCGAATATTTTCCCTGGACTTCAAGATACACAATCATAAACGTAAAACACAATTAATATATGCCCAGTTGAGAATAATATATATAAATTATGATTTATTTTCTAAAACTAAATAAACAATAGATTTGCTATAGAAATCAGTCTTTCATAATTTACCGAAAAGTAATAATCCTCTTTCACTCGTTAACAAATCGTAACAATAAAAATGTATGCTCGATTGTGCACGTATACGTAAATATCAGTACAAATCACAATTACATTGAAACTGCCACTGCTACGTTACATCATCTTAATAACAATAAAGCTTGTTCGTACGACGTAAAATACAAAGCCGTAACTATGGCTGCTTTCACTTGACTCGGTACTAAACCTTTGAACATACCTAGCAACCCCTCTTTTTTTATGGTCACTATCAAGCAATTTAGTAATCCGTTGCACTGGAAAAACCGACCGAATCCTTTACGACCGTGCTGGAAACCTTGGATCTGTAATCTTTTTTTAGCAAGATCAAATGGATACACTACTGTTTTTGCTATTAATCCGGCAGCGCCGCCAGATACTATGGAGTTGTAGACATCTGTCTTAGCATTAGTATAATATTTTTTATATAGATCTGTGAAGATACTGTAGAACATGAATTGCAGACCAGTGTGTGGAGCGATTTGCAATAAGGTCGGTGATAACCCGTAAAAAAAGACTCTAGGTGATTCTTGTCTGAGAATCGAACTGAAAGAGCAGAGAAAACATCAAGGGTATGTGTTATCCAACCAAATTAGAAATTTTTAAATGTAAGAATTTAAATTTAAGAAAAAAAAATGCAAAAATATTTTAACTTTCAATTTTGATAATTGATGATATGATAGCCAACACATTTTGTGCCAGTGGCTCATGTGCTAAACTTTCTGTTCATGCATACATTTAATGTTTAAATATATATTTAATGTTTTGCTTCAGGAGGAAATACAAAATCATGAATTACTTATATAAATATTATGAGACATATTGTCTGACAGATGAAATTTGAATTCTCGATACGACAAGTGGTCCAAGTTATGTGAAATTAACTTATGAGGAGGAGCATGGAACGTTTCAAATTTTTTATAACTTACCGACAGGAATGTAATACTCCATCATATACTCGATGATTACTCGATTGAGCTACTAATCTGGTTCTCAAAGTGTCAAAAGGAAATGAGACGATCGTCGCCACACTTCCAGCGCTACCACCAGCAATAAAATTCCATGAATATTTCCACTTATCAGTTTCCGACATTTCCAGCATTTTCATCAATATATTGTATGAATAAAACTACAAATGTAAATAACGTGTGATCGAATGTAATACGATAAAGAGCAACAGAAAGGAAAAAGAAATATATGGAAATTTAATCACTGAGTGTTAGTAGTATCGATTAAAAGATATATAGAATTACATTATTGTACAAGTTTTATTTTGCACCTGAGTCATTCCATAAACAATCGAAAGTAATTGTGCAGGTATGTGTCCTTTCCATAGAGCAGCCACTCTCTCTTCTCTCAATATTAGCCAAAAAGCTTGAAAGATAGATTTATATTTACCATTATAGTGTGTCGAAATTGGCTCAACTTGTAACTGTGATAGGAAGGATAATCAGTTATAAAAAAAAAACAAGCATATTTTAACATAAAATTATTTACTTGAAACCTGATCTTTATAACATCAAGAGGTTGACAGATGAATCTGGTTAATAATCCACTAACAGCTCCTGCGATCGCGTGATCAGTATCTTTCTCGGTTTCTTTCTGTGGACGCCCCATTATTGACAGGTACCTTTACGACACGAGCGGTATCACGCGACCAAGACAAATAATCCGCAGTCATTTGAAAAATTTAAAATAATAAAATTATAAATTTACACAGTAAGCAAGATACAAATCTAGAATTATACTTGCAGCTGAGACTTAATTAACGCTCCTTTGTCACCAATCTGCTCGTATCTGATCCCGCTTGGCTTCATCCAACCCTAACCTAGTGTAATGTAACCTAACCTAACTTAGCAGCATCATTTCTAATACCCAAAGATATCTTTATATTACAACTTGTCAACGGTAGTAATATTGTTATTACTATTGCTGTTGCATAGGCATTAAATATCGTATATTAATTCTACAATGACACTCGATAATATGGCAAATAATTGCTGAGTACAGGACAATAATGAATGTGAGTGTTGTAGGTCTGTTCAATATCTTGAGCTTCAAAATTATTTTCATACACAATATTGATGATGACTCAAGTACGCAAGTAGAATGTTTTGTGAAGTCGAAAATAAATGATATCTTTGCGCATCACAAGTTTGCAATTCCAAGGTTCATTAAAAATTCAAACTACAAAGCCAAATATAATTATACTTTTTATTTTACAAGGAGATATTGAATTGTGTTCTTGGACTGTTTCAATTTTAATTAGTTTTGCGTAACATTAAGGAGACTCAAAAGAAAATGGGTGAAAACATTCGATTTCAATTAACAACAACTTACATTCGGTGTTTGTCATGGACATTCACGCACAGAATCTGCGATTCATACTCTCCCTTGTTACTCGAACCGATTGATTGTTTGATTAAAGACAAAAAGGAGCAACTGATTCCGCTACTAACTAATTGATCAATTAGCTCTTATAACCGCTCTCCTGTCATGTTTTATATATTATCTCATTCATCTCCAATAAATAAACTTAATGATAAATAAATTTTGTGCAACTCGAACTAGCATATATGCCACAAGAAACTAATTCCGATCTCGTATGCGTCGCTGTGTACGAATATCGAGATTTAATTAAACAAAAACGTAATTCAGCCAGGAAGACAACGTAACCCGGTGGTTGCGTTCAGCGAAAATCGGTTTTGCAAAAATATTAGCGTCTCGTGTCTCCCTACCAACGGATCAAAGCTTCGGCTGAACGGCATTCCTCGCAAAGTTACGTTCGCTCATATTTTACAAAGTGGTTTTTAGTATACTGGAGAAAGTGATGACCGTTTAGCGAACACGTTTGTACTATTCGAAATCAATCTAGCCGATCTAGATGACGAAAAATGATAAAAAAAGAACATTTCAAAAATTCCTTGGGAATGGTAAACTAAAACGCGGTTAATACAGTAAAATGTAATGCCTGGCCCAGAATTATAGGGGTGCAAAATTTTCAGAAATGACTCTACATCGTATATTGTCTTCATAACATCAAGACTGTTCGATAGCTACCTTTTATTATCCGCATATAGGATCGTTTTTCAACTATGCACTCGCGCAAACCAAGATTTTATATTTGTCACTCGCAAATTGTATTGCACTCTCTTCTTCTTCTTTTTTTTCTTCTTCTTTTTACTTCGTTTATAGCTGTTCAATCTATATAACGAGTCCTTTCATCTTACACTTGTGCTAATATGCAATACGCAACGTTCCCATTCGTACGAGTCATATGAATATGTAATGATACATCAGGCAGCATATGTCTTAACATCGTACTTAGGACTACTTGTGATGATTTTCAACCTTGCGCATACCTTGTCTAAAGTTGAAAGTCATAAGAAAAGTAACCCAAGTAAGTGTTAAGGCGTTCATGTAGCTTAACGCACGTAGACAATATATAACATTTATATCGCGAGAAACACGTAGCAATGCTGGCCGTATAACGAGTGCACGAGTAACTTCACGCTGTCATTCGGTAAACTATTAGAGAATTGTTACGACTGTTACACGACGGCGGGGCAACTACAGTTGCAACGTGCAAAAACGTAGATTATGACACGTGAAGATTATATCGAGTGGCATTACATCAAATTGATACTGTAAATAAAGGCTTTATTCGCCTTTTAGAACTAATTCGTCTAAATGTGAGATCATCTATTGTAATTGGATATTCTGTTAGTATCGAATCTCTTATGTGTACCGCGGAAAACAGTCTCTCTCCCACGATTACCGTATCCCCAACGATCTGAAAAAAAGAAAGGAAAAAAGCTATGGTAACAATAACATCGGTAATAGTTACATTCAATAACATAGCTTTCACATTACGGCAAATTATATACGCTGTACATTGTCCATGAAGCATTTGTGCATAATCAACTTATGATAAAAGTTAATCGAGATTTAACCAGCACTATTTTCTCTAATAATTTTGCTTTTTTCTAATTTTATTTCCCTTTTGTGAATGAAAACGAAGCATGAAAAGTTTAATTATTAAATTGACAGTAGGTTAAGTCAAAGCTAATTATTACAGTCAATTAACGCTTATAAATTTTACTAGAATGCAATATATCTTTCCTCAGAAAAGACAATATAGCTGTTTACTCCAGCATCACGTTAAAAGTATGAATTTATTTCCGACATAATCGTATTATACTTATGCAATAAGTAATCTCGTGAAGCACACTTACTCCTGTTGCCATATCCGCCACCGCCGCCACCACTGTTCATCGCAAATTTAATTAGTTGAGGATTGACCTCTTGTTTAGCTTCTTTGAGCACGTTTATCAAATCTCTCGCTTGACGGGCATTTTGCGGCGTGAATAAGGCATAACTTGTCCCCGTGTTTCCTGAGCGGCCAGTTCTGCCGATCCTATGGATATAATCTTCGGACGAGGATGGATAATCGAAGTTGATTACATACTTCACATCGTCGACATCTAAATAAATCGGTCAGTTACAATCCGGCGGGTATCTTTTCGCATGTATTTTTGTACATATAATCGATAAATATTTGAAAGATCCACATGCAAAGATGCGAAGGAAAACAACACCCATCAACCCGAATTTTCAAACACCGAAAAAGTGAAAGAGCATTCAAGACAGCGTTTGCAAAATCTTAAAATGGGAGCACTATACAACTATATGTTACATAATCATTATTGTAATTAATTGACTCTGAGATCGCTTGCATATTTGATTGTGACGTATCTAGAAATTTTGAAGAACAATATATGTATATGTATCAATGCGAATATATAGCTGTACAGCGGTGGTAAATACATATCATGTATTTACCTGTAATGTATCTCCTGTAAAGTGCGATGTGTTTCAGTCATATCACAAGCATCCAAACACGGACTAATACAGAGGCACATTTATGCGCGAAACAGAGTTGCGCGTGTGTATAGCACGAGTGAGCAATGTTCTTTTCGTTTTCTTTTTTCTTTTCTTTTTTTCACTTCGTATTCATCGCACACCCAACGCTATTTGTGCACCATGTGCCTCTGAAACAAAGGACGACCATGTTATGATTTTAACCAACATTAAGTCAACTTCGTAAGGCATTTATAGCACTCGTAATTTCGCGAGAAGATGACACAAAATACAATCAGCGATTGTTACGATAGCATAGTATCGATACTAAATATTATAAAATTTTCATCATATAATTTTCATAATATTAAAGTGAATTACGAGAAAAAAATAAATAAATAAAAAAGAGGAGTACTCCAGTGGCTAAACGGTTAACTATTTTTGCTATTTGTTTTACGCCTGAAAAATTCAAATCAAGCTTGAAAATATTAACTTTCTCGCTATCAACGGCGGCGACCACAGTAGTCTGCCATAAAACACAAAATCGATCAGGTTCTTTCGTAGCGAAAAGTCTAATAAACATTCTGACCTTGAATAACTTAAACTCTTCCGTAGCAAATAATTTTTTACAATTATTTATAGTGAGCCGAAGAAAATGTGACATTACCAAACATCGCCGCTTTACCTTAACTTAACACTAAACTAAGAATTAATATTCATTAATGAAACTTGTTCTTCCAAAGATTGATGCATTTTCGAAAGTAATTGTAAAACAGACAAATAAAATGCCGCGCATTGAGATAATGTATATATATATATATATATATATATATATAGCAACCAAATACGTATGTAGCAACTATGCTACTTACCAAGACCACGAGCAGCAACGTCAGTTGCAACAAGAATGGAACTTTTCTTATTTCTGAATTCTGTAAAGAAATAAAAGTGTTCGGTTGCTTTTGTCGATATCGTCGAGACAAACATTGCTTTCCATGTCTGTTTGTAAGTACAGTGGAAAAAGAAAATGATTTTACCTCTAAGGACAAAATCTCTCTCATGTTGCGACTTGTCGCCATGAATGCATACCGCAGGCCAACCAAAACGACGGATACTTCTCGTAATGCTCTCCACCTTTTTCTTTGTTTCTACAAAAATTATAATCTTGCTACTATCCTCGTTAGCATCGTGGATATTTTCCAGTAAAGTCTTCAATCTAAAGTTTAAACACGAAAACATACAAAAGCTTACAAGCTTGACCTCGAGATATACACGTAAAGTTATTAAAGCAACGATATTGTCAGTTCTTCTTAGAGGTAAATATGTATGTGTATATATATATATATAATCATAGTCTATCATACACTTATATCATCATATTATAGAAACGTTCAACGCAACAAATTTGTTGGATTTTACGTATGCGTATACTTTTGTCGATTGTATCAAAACAATTTGTCAAACATCGATCTGAATATCTATGTAAAACCTTTACTAGATGCTCTTACTTGGCTTCCTTCTCGTATTCCTCGCAGACTTCGACAATTTGAAGAATATCATGATTGGCAGCTAACGTCAGCGACCCAATGTTCAGTTGAACATAGTTCTTTAGATATTCTTTCGCGAGAGTGCGCACCTCTTTCGGCCACGTGGCAGACCACATGAGAACCTGCCGATCTGGCCTAATTTGCTCGATAATCTTGCGAATTTGAGGCTCGAAGCCCATGTCCAGCATACGATCAGCTTCGTCCAGCACCAAGTACGTACACCTTCGCAGGTTGGTCGTGCCCTGTTCTAGGAAATCGATCAGACGCCCAGGTGTAGCAATACAAATCTCTACACCACGACGTAGATCGCGCGCTTGACCACCCCTGGGCGCACCACCGAAGATACAGGTGCTTCTCACATACGACAAAGAACCGAAATCGGTCGTCACTGATTGAATCTGTTGTGCGAGCTCTCTGGTCGGGGCGAGAATTAACGCGATCGGGCCATCACCATGATTCAAGCGTTCTTGAGCGTTAATGTGCACAATGGCGGGCAAAATGTAACCTAGAGTCTTTCCCGAGCCTGTTTGCCCTATGCCTACCATGTTGTACCCAGACATAGCAATCGGCCAACCTTGAGCTTGAATCGCAGTCGGCTCTTGGAAGCCAAACTTGTTGATCATGGCATTCATAATATTTTCAGGAAAGTTACCCTCCTCAAAGTACTGGATAGGATCGGGAACTTTGTCACCCTTTACAGTAATCTGCTTCTTCTGTCTGTACAATTCAATCTCCTGGGCACTACGTGCCAGTACATTTGGATGTATGTTATAGAAGTCTTTCTTTAGTGGTTTTAGATTTTCGTACTGCCAGTCGGGCTTTTGCAAATTGTTGCCGACCCCGCCATTAACATTGCGAGCCCATTGTCCTGCTGCACGATATCCATTACTAGCAGCATTGTTGTAACGAGATGTATTTAGCAAGTGGACCCTACAATGCAACAACGGATAAAGTATGAGTTCGCAAATGTCTCATCAGACTATATCTTCTCTCTCTCTCTCTCTCTTCTTTTCTCTGCTTCGAATATTGATGCAGAGTAATAGTGTAACCACCCCTCCCCAAAAAAAAAAAGTAGTTACACAATACAGATATTGTTGCAACCAAGATTGTTGCAAAATACAAAAGTAAAGAATTACTCAAATAAATACACCACACACATTCACTAAATCCACATTCAAACAAATTATACAAATAACAATGTCACAGTATTTAAACACTACAGTGTCGGAAACTTAGAGAAACGGCTCCAGACAGTATCGTGTGGATTCCGAAGGCAAGTTCCCTCTTTGCTTTACCTCCCACAAGCATTCATGCTCCATCGAGATACCAAATGGAGGCATGCCAAAATGAGAGGATATTATTTTATAGTTATTATTATTTTATATTTAATATCATCTATTTTGGTTTAGAGCATCCAATAAACTTTTCTTTTCATTTTGTACTCCAGTAAAACAGAAATTTCAGATAATAAATTTTGTATAAATAAAATATAATTTATATGTATATATAAAATAAATGACAGATAAGGATGAGATACACTAATTATTTATAGAACATAAACAATCTCAATGGCACAACATAACTATCTAATATTATTTCTACTATGAGCAAGTCAGATTTAATAGAAAGAAAATTTTATTTGTATCTTATTAACATCTTTTTTATATGGATTAGATTAATACTAACCCTTGTTTTGTATGTCCTAAAATCCCAGCTAGTCTTTGAAGCCTTAAATGAAATACATGCATAATAAGATATATGATCAGATTATTCAAATAATAAGAATAACTTTTATCAACATTTACAATTAATTTGTACTGGAAAATAGAATAAACATAGAATTTAGTTTATATTTTATAACTTAATCAAACAATAACGAAATATTATGAATAATTTTTTATGTATATCTCCAAATCCTGTCAATTTTTCTCAAAACTTTTCATTACTGGGAAAGTTTTAAAATGAATTAAAATATATTTCCATCCATTTCTTTTCCAATTTCTTTCAATTTCTTTTCTAACTTGTATTCTATGATTGATCTCGATCTCACATGCATGCATGTTGACAAAAAAAAAAACAAAATACATTTATATTTTAAATTACAATTTAATATTACCAAAAGGAATAATCAACAAGAACTCTAAAGACAATATACACAATGTTGCTAAATTTCTTGCTTCTACTTTAGCTTTTGGTTCAGGCATTATATGTTCAATTTAACAATCTTTAGATTTCAGATTTTGATAAAAATATTCTCAGTTTATTCACTTTTGTACGTAAGATATGATGAAAATGAAAATTGTCTTCCAATGGAAAGATAAAAAAATTTTTAAGTAAATAAAAGGTAAATATTTAAAATTAGGAAATCTAACATATCGACAAACATACCACATGTGATTCAACATGACTTTTCGATACAACAAATTTTCTAATCTCCAGCAAATCAATTTCTTCGTTTCGATCTTTCTTCTTTTGTTAGTGAACAACAATTTTAATTCGTGAAAATTTGAACGTAAAAACAAATTGAATGGATAAGTTTTTATCAAACTCTGAACAAAATTATTAAATCAAACATTTGTCATTTGAATATTTCTCAGTAGATTTAGGTACTTTTGCATGTAATTACTGATTACAGAGCACATGAATTTTTAAATAGATTATTGGAAGCAATAATGCATGAATATCGGAAACAATGCGTTCGCTCGGGTATTTCCGTTTTCGTTACACGTGGCAAGTTTTTCAGATTTTGTAACGGAAACTCTTTGTAGCAGGTCAATAATTTAACGCGACATAATTTTCCGTGCAATTGGTGCAAATATGGCGATAAATATATTAACTTTATTGCATGTATGATGCAACATGTTATAATGCACTATCTACTTACATGTTCAAGTATACGTTCTAGTCGAAGAATTTAAGACAATGATCGTCGTGCACAAATCTTGGTGTGTGAAAAATCTGCAAATATTCCGTTAGGAAAATTATCTTATTATTACGCGGAAATATAAACAGCTCGAAACAATGGTGTTAAAATAATCTGCGAAACAGTGAAGAAGTACAAAAAATTTCGATTATCATTAAAAGTACGTTAATATCTACAAAAAAGTATAACATCAAACCTACCCAATGGACGATCACATGAAAAATGGTAGAGGACTACAGAAGACTCACAGGCATCGAACAGTATTACCAGAGAGTAATCTGAGAGCGGCCAATACGACATTTTCTGCGACATCGACTTTCCGCACTGGGAAAAGACGCCATCTGCATCCATTTTGAGAGGGGAACTATGATAGTACATCCACTTTCAGGTCTCGGTGGTAAAATCTACATATGGTGGAAGTCCATGCTACATCCACTTTCAGGCGGTTTATGTCCGTGCTGCAATGACAGTTGCCATCTCTATGCCAGACTATGCCCGGTGGTCTAAAAAGAGCGGGGGAGAGGGGGGGAGGAGCAGAAAGAATAAAAGTACGTATTAAATGTTAAATCTTCGAATATATATTGCCGTATCAAAGTCTCTTCTATAATAAACAATTTGACATGTATGGAGACGCATGATGTATCGTTGTCCGCGTCCCGTTCACTTCGTCTTGTTTTTTAATTCAGCATCGTCCGCTCCGGATATTCGCTCGTGGCACTGACAGTGGCCGTCGGTGAGCATTCGATCCGCTCGGAGGAGCACGTGTTATTTACGTAATTAACGTGACAAGACTCCGATTATAAATATCCCGCGAGTCGACGAAATATTTGAACTTTTAAAAAAAGCATCAAAGAAAATCACGTTAATGTTGTCATGGGTAAAATCTCACCCCGGTATATATTTTCTTATTTTCGAAATAAAAAAAGCCAAACAAATGCAATTAAATGTTATTTATCATCATTGAATATTAAATGAAAAGTAGAAGAGTTATTGTCTGCAGCGGATAATCTCCCTGTATAAAATGTCGAACTGAAACATATTAAAAAGTATTGACATTTTGAATACGTCTGAATTCTGCTTTCTGATCCGAAGAAAGGGAAAATAAAAAGTATTAATTCCCATTAAATTTCACCGCGCTAAATGCGAGATGGCAGTAGTGAATGCTTCGCATTAACAAGGATTCAATTCGTTTCAAATATGCCTTGTATTCAATCGCAATCGATAATTTTTAAATGCGAACTTTCGTATTGAAAAATATTCACTTCTTCTTCTAATCGTTTTCGGATTCAGAGGCATACAAGATTTTCACGTTCTATTCCCCGTCGCATTAAAAAGTATTCACCCGCGATCCAATCTGAGAGCAGAATTCACGACAAAATCTCGTGAATGCGAAACAATACTTTTAAATACGACATTTTATACAGGACTAATATTTAATAAGAGCGCGACTAAATTCGCATAGGATGAAATTCCATTCTTTAACGCTACCATGACCTTTAATTATTCTCTGAAAACGGCGTCACAACAACTTACACTCTGTACAATTAGTTGCTAACACATTTTCTAATCGTATACATTCCTCTTTAATTAACATAAAGCTAACATAAGCTAACAAATGTCCGATGCTTCGACAGAGTAATTTTCTTTATTTTCAGTAATCAATAAATAGAGTGCATCAATGTCGCGTACAGTTGAAAGGCCTCCTCGCATTCCCCTCGTCGTTCCGAAACCTTCGAGAAAACAAGAGACGCTCAAAGGCAAGTCTCTCTTGCTTCAACCGCCGCCGAGGCCCGCAATGTTTACATCGCGCCGATTGTGTTGATCGGCTCGCGAGCGACGACACTTTTTGCCCTTCGTATTATAATACTCGCGCACCTCATGTACTCGACCTCATTCCATCAGCAGCAACCGTGTGCGACACTCTCGTCACTTTCGTCTCGTGTAATTAAAAGAAATATATCTCGTCGGTCTTCGAGATACTCAATCGGCATCGCGTCGGCATCTCATTCATTAACTGCACGGTCGAATCGCGAGTATCAGCATTAGAAGCATGAGCGAGTGAAATCCGGAGGACTTCAGCAGTCGAGAAGCAGAACACCGGCAGCGATACGTCACGTTTCCAGGTATGTGGAATCATTTATTACGCGGGAGGTCTCCGATAACGAGAGCGTACGTTTGACGAATTTTCCGGGAATAAGAAGTCGGAATTTCGCGCTCGGCATTCACAATCCGTCATCATCCGACTAGTAATCATCACTTTATGAATTTGCAATTACTCTCGTCAATCTCTGTCTGTCTATCTATTTATTGCGTTGTTGTATACAAAAGATATTGATCCAGACAGAGACGGATAACGGTCCATGGACGTGGATCTCGAATTCATCATGTTCTCAATCAAACATTCTGAATCATTCCCAATTCCTGTGTGAGAATATTGGTCTTGTGTAGAATATTCAACGTCATATCGCTTCTTAGACTGCGACCTTTTTTGTTTTCGGTCAGCGCTTCTTTCAAGTTTGTTTACTCTTGTTACGGGATCTGAATTTAAATGTCCATCCGTAAAAGAATATTTTCGAGAGCACACAACTGTTGTCTCCGCTTCTTATTGTCATTTTCTTTCGTCAGCTCTTTCAAGAGCTCCTATCTAGACATTCAATGTCAATAAAGAAAAAAAATCGTAGCGAATATTCTCCATTCATCCCGACCAACCATTTTGTCTCTACCGCAGCTTACCAACCAAGAACGCTAAATTTTTGTTCCAGACGTTGCGGGAAGCAAGTCCGGCGGACGCGGATGCCGCACCGGAGGATCTGGTTCGGGCAGAGCAGGGTCGGCCGGAAGGTAAAGTTTACAAATTTCCTACACATCTGTGTTCAACTCTTTACGATCTTTGCCTTTGTAACTTGTTCCTCATCAGCTCTCTTGAAAACTTCAAGTCCCATTTAAATTTTCAATGTTGGAACAAAAATATAAAGATAAAAATTCCGTATCAAAATATATCCGTATTTTCGATTGGTCCCGATCAAAGATATTCTCCCTCTACCGCAGGTTATCAACCGGGAAAATTATTTTTCTGTTTCAGTTGTTGCGGAAAGCAATAGCAATCCGGTGGACGCGGATGCCGCACTGGAGGATCCGGTTCGGGCGAAGCAGAGTCGGCTTGAAGGTAAGTTTACAAGTTTACTATAGTCCTCTGTTTGACACTTGGCGATCTAGAGCTGGGATATAATTTCCGGCTCGACTTGAATTATGATCGCAGAGGGTAAACTACTCTTTTATTCGCCCGCACTCGTTGGTCAAATCTGATGAGCAAATGTGAATTTTTTGTTACAGAGTTGAAGCGGAATGTGGCTCTGACTGCAAGTCGTTTCGGTGAGTCAAAATGAAAAGAGAAACAAAATTCTGCATGACGGATGTGGGACTAAAAAATATCGTTCGAGTCAATGCGAATTGCAAATAGATACTTGCATTTGTGTATTTGTGACGTTGAATAAAATACATTGCTCGAAACAATCAGGGGATTACTTGATCGATAGCCTGCATTACATACAAGATTTAAAATACTGAATGATTCTCTTTTGATGTTCAGTCATCTGAATAAGAGAATATTCATATGTACAAACGCGACACCGACATCAGCTGCTTTATTTTTATTTTTCAAGCGGGCCGCAGAATTACTTAACGATTTAATTATTTGACAATATTCAATTGTCTGTATAAAATATATTCATACCTAAATGCCGATATCCTTAGCTACTTTTCTTTTATTTGCAAAACAGGCTGTGAAATTGATTTGGCAAAATTTTTGTCCATTCATCACCAATCCCTATTGCTCGAGTAGCGTATAATGCGCGTAGAAATGCGCCAGCGCACGCCGAGCTTGAGGTATCCTCGCTCGCGTGCCTTTGAATATCGCGACCGCGGTTGTCAATATACGCGTTTTTACTCGCGTTGCTAATAAAGAAAACTTAAATTCTCATTTCGCCAAAGTATCGCGAACGTAAGCTTCGTCGTGACAGAGCTATAATGCGTGAAAACTTTGCCCCGCTCCTCTCTCTTTGCGCTCCCTAAGGGGGACCGGTTTCTTGATGTCTAATCTTCTCGCGTGCATTCGCGTCGCGAATATTTCACTCGTAGATATCGATAATCCCACATTTTCGCGGATTTTTCAGACGCAATCGCGAAAAGCACCGTAAAAAATCCGTTGACGAGTCAATAAATTTTCACACGGTTCTTACTCCTCGCCGATCGAGTTTATAGAGTCCGTTCGCAGCGCGCAAAAAGTTTCCACCGATAACGAGTAAAACGTTCGTTAATGATGTAAATATCGCCGTTCTAATACCGCGTATCGACCGCGTCGCGGAAGTGTGATGGAAAGTGTAGCGATCACCGTGGGACAGAGCTGCAAGATGGATGTTGCGCGACATGGAGAGCGGCAGCGGACATGGGCAGACATTGGTGGATCTGGTTGAATGCAACAGGACATCATCAATATCATCATTGGTGAGGTGTCTGACTCAAAGTTCGCAGAAAAACTTTTATTTATTTACTTTATTATTACTTTTATTATTACATTGTTGCATGCCGCAAATTTGCATTGATTTTGTAACGAAAAAATATTTTATTCCATTTTTGAATTTATCTCTCCTTA
>NW_020229917.1:0-141098 GCF_003227715.2 Harpegnathos saltator
AAATATAAAAACGATACAACTTTTGTATATATATATATACTTTAAACAAGATAAACAGCTATAGGTCTTTTTCGGAAAATAATCCTCACATACGTAAAAGGAACCAAGTACATTCAATTCCCAGAAAAATACTTTGAGAAACAGAATGGTATTGATATAGTAGTCTATCTCTCTATTCTAAATAAATATAAAAGCTATATCTTTTGTACATATTATTTGAACGCGATAAGTATCTACAGACTTTTCTCGAAAAATTGTTCTCACGCTCGTAAAAGTAAACGAAGTAAATCTAATCCTTAGAGAAACGCTTTCAGAAACTGTATGTTATCGATACAAAAACTTATCTCCCATCTTAAGTAAACGTGAATGATACATCTTTTGTATATATCATTTTGAAAAAGATAAGTAGTTGTAGACCTTTTACGTCTGCGCATTATCATCCCCACTACTTTTTCTATTCTCTACGGGGAAAGACATACGGAGCTGAAATTGGTGAAGTATTCGAGCTTCGTTGCTTCTACTCGCTGCATAGCTAGTTCTCGTGTGAGTTATTTACAAGTTCTTGCAAGAAAAATGTCCGTCGCTAACGTGAACGCTTATCTTAGGAAGACGTCGAATAGTCTCTCTACAGAAGTGAGAAACGAGCGTAACATGCTTCTATGCACGATTTACGCTCTTAACAATTCGGACACTAAGAGGATGCAAGTTGGGTTGCGCACCATATACGACGTGGAAACATTCGAGCCAGCGATGAAGATAATGGGAAACACGTCTTCAGGAATCCTCCTTGATTTAAATACGTGGGAGAAATTCAAAGACATTATACCCTCTGCAAATTTTTATTTGTGCGGGGAAAATAAGAATATGCCAACCCCTATCACCATTAACAACATCGCCATCAGATTTACCTCAGCGTACGGTGCACGGGCTATAATGGTGAGCCAGCGAGGGAAAATGGAGGACGAAAGAGGGTCTGTGAAGAAGGCATCGGAGGACTGTACACATTTGAAGCAGCTGCCGTTGAAGAAGCGTAAACTATACACGGAGAATATTGTAATGCAGAAGACTTCTTTCGATGGTCTGGAAACTGTCGCGAAATGTATCGACGTTAGATACGAACACTTACAATCGGTTGCAGCTCTTGTAAATAAGTGTAAGTATTTTAATATCCGAAATAGAACTTAATCTCACGAAAAGAGGCATAAACGAAGATTTCGTGGAACAGACTCGCAGATAAATATCGAGAAATCGAAGAAAACGTACGACGTCAAATAAAAAATTTACCATTTTTAGACACTTACTTTAATATTGTATTCTATGAATTAACCACGATTCATTTAAATGAAATTATACACGAAATTGTAACGAATGCAGAATGCTACGAATGTTTGCAAAACTACGAATGTAACTTCAAAAATAAAATGTGAATTTATTTTATAAAAATGTATAAAAATGATGTATAAAAATATTCCTTTCTCTCCACCTCTTTTCTCTTCCCTGCAATCTCCAATTCGTTGTAACAAAACCTATTGTTAATTTTTCGAGTTCGAAAGCGGGGGGACACACTGGTAAATATATTCGGGTAGACATAGACTGGAGGCATCGTCTTCCAACAATAGTTTTTATCTTCGAAATTATCCTTATCTGCTCGAACATGTATCTGCACACACGCTCATGAGCCTCAAGAGTAGGGGCCCCAGAGATTCGAGTCCGTAGGACATAGAATTTTCGAAATTTTCCACGCGTGACGTCAATACTCTACGTAAGTATACAATATAGGTAGTTTCCATCGGAGTATAGCAATAGCGTAGCGTATAAGACACTAGACTCAAGAGCTAACGGACTCTGGTTCGAATCCGAGGAGGACCTCTACAGAATTTTTCCAGAGAACACGCATGTGGAGATGACTACACACACCACACACACATGCACACACGCACATCTCATCCCGTTATACGACTACGTCGTAAAGACAGTTTCTACCAGAGAGCAGCAGTAGTACGGTGGTAAGACGGTTTGACTCGAGAGCCAGAAGTCCCCGGTTCGAATCCAACAGAGGGCCTTTACAGGGTTTTCTCGAAACTTGTGACGTCAATACTTTCCATATGTGGACGATATAGTTAGTTTCCACCAGAATATAGCGGTAGCGCGGTGGTAAGACGGTTTGACTCGAGAGCCAGAGGTCCCAGTTCGAATCCAGCAGGGCCTTTACGGGGTTGCTTCAAAACTTGTGACGTCGATACTTTTCATATATAGACAATATAGCTAGTTTCTGTCAGAGTTAGCGGTAGCGCGGTGGTAAGACGGTTTGACTCGAGAGCCAGAGGTCCCGGTTCGAATCTAGCAAGGGCCTTTTACAGAGTTTTTCCAAAACTTGTGACGTCGATACTTTCTATATGTAGGCTATATAACTAGTTTCCATCAGGATATAGTAATAGCGTAGTGGTAAGACGCGTGACTCAAGAGCCAGAGGTCCCACCAGGTTCGAATCCAGCAGGGCCTTTTACAGAGTTTTTCCAAAACCCTGTGACGTCGATACTTTCCGTATGTAGGCTATATAAAACTAGTTTCCATCAGGGTATAGCAGTAGCGTAGTGGTAAGACGCATGACTCAAGAGCCAGAGGTCCCAGGTTCGAATCCAGCAGAGCTCACAGAATTTTTCTGCAAATGCAATATGCAAATTAAGTCGCTGATCAAAAGCCAAAATTGCCAACTCCCTAATAATAATGTCGATCATAATTTGCTTATTTCAAAAGTCGATTAGTTTTTGCTTGTGGGGAGGTATGACCCGTCAAAACATTTCCCCTCCACTCGACCCGCCGGCGCCACTAAACCACACCCACCGGGCCGGCACCGGCGCCGGCGCCGGCGGGTCGAGTGGAGAGGGAATGTTTTGACGGGCCATAACTTCCCACATACTACTTACGTCGCTCATGGAGCATCATATTGACGTTGGGACACATTCTCCGATTTGGCAGCGATGCTATTTAGTATCACCCAAAGTGCAAGAGGCGATCCGTGGGGAAGTTGACATCATGCTCAAGGCCGGAATTATTGAGCCCTCGGGTAGCGAGTAGTCAAATCCGGTAATAATGGTCAAGAAACTGAGTGGCAAATATCGCTTTTGTATCGACTTCCGAAAAGTAAATAACGTCTCGGAAAAAGACGCGTACCCGTTGCCGAACATAACGGACATTCTCGACAAGTTACGGTCCGTGCGATACATCTCGACAATAAACTTGAGACAGGCTTACTTTCAAATACCGCTGGCGAAAGAAAGTCAGAGATTACCGCTTTTTCCGTACCGGGCAAAGGCCACTACCATTTCACGCGAATGCCGTATGGATTATCGGGGGCTCCGGCCACCTTTCAACGGCTGCTCGATAAATTAATCGGGCCGGAAATGGAGCCCCATGCATTCGCGTACTTGAACGATATCGTGGTGGTTACCGAGACCTTCGAAGAACATCTCGAATGGTTATCGCGCGTTTTCGCGAAAATCAACTCGGCCGGACTTACCGTGAATTTGGAAAATGCGAGTTTTGCCATTCGGAAGTAAAATATCTCGGGTTTTTGATGCATCACGACGGTTTAAAAGTAGACGACGAGAAGGTTAAGCCGCTTCTCGAGTATCCGGCGCCGACCAAAATAAAGCAAATACGCCGTTTTTAGGAATGGCGTCATGGTTTCGTCGCTTCTTACCACAATTCGTGACAATTAGCGAGCCACTCATGCGTTTGCTTCGCAATGGCAAGTGGTAGGAGTGGGATACCGATCAAATTTCCGCTTTCGAAAAAATTCGAGCCGATTTGACCACTGCTTCGATTCTTTCGTGCCCGAACTTTGAGATGCCGTTTATCGTGCAGACCGATGCGAGTACCGTGTGTGTGTATTGAGCTGTATTGACGTAGACGAGCGACGAGGTCGAACGCGTCATCGCGTACGCGAGCCGCGTGCTCACGGACGCGGAACGAAAATGCAGCACCACGGAACTCGAATGTTTAGCGGTCGTTTGGGCGATAAAGAAATTCCGGCCGTATTTGGAAGGCTACCGATTTATTGTGATTACTGATCACAGTAGTTTAAGGTGGCTTCACAATTTAAGCAACCCCACGGGTCGACTTGCACGCTGGGCTTTAGAGCTCTTGGAATACGATTACGAGATCATGCATCGAAAGGGATCACTCCATCATGTTCCTGACGCGTTGTCGCGTATGTTCGAGGGGGATTCCGAGACCCCCACGGCGGCCGCAGCAATGATTGAAGGACATGATCTCGAACGAAATATCGAGTCGGAGGAACCCGAAACCTCCGACAATTGGTACCGGAAGCGCTATCGTGAAGTATCGAAGGATCCGACCCGGTTCCCGACATAGAGGATTGTCGATGATCAATTGTACTTTTTGCGTCCGACGAAGATCGTTTCAGATTTAGTGGAGGATCTCGATTGGTGGAAGCTCGTATTACCGGTCGAATCTCGGGGTGAGGCGCTCGAGGAGACCCACGCATACACAAGCGGACCATTTGGACATCGGAAAGACGTATCATCGTCTTGCCGTCGCCTATTAGTGGCCCAATATGTTCCGTGATACCACAACCTACGTTAGACGATGAGAGGTCTGTCAGCGAACTAACAAGGGGAGGACGCATCGACCGGGAAACGGTTTGGAACGAAACTTACGGAGTTAATAGTACTTGACTACTAATAACTCATGGTAATAGCATACGACGCAATACCTCTTCGTTTTCGAGAAAAAACGGTCTAAAGAAAAGAGCCAACAAAGTGTACGAGTTAGTAAGAGAAGTATTCAACGAAGCGGCGTAGCACAGTAGCGAAGGTAACGAACTACCGAGCTGACGGCTGAGGTTCGATCCCTGTTGTATGGTTTTTTTTACTCTGTAAGCATAAAAATGAAACAGAAAACATTAATAAATAATAAAACTACGTTTCTTAAATATATTAGTGTTTGTTAAATATTATTAATGATTTAAATTAATATTATTAATGATTTAAATTGCAAAAAGACCGTAAATCTTATCTATAAAATATATAGTGTATGAGAAAATTTTTATATAATAATTGCAATGGAAATAAAAATATTGTTATGAAATATATAGGAATGCTATTAACCCTTTGCGGTCGATGCCGCTAGGTTGGCATTCATGATTGCCTGGCGTGCGGCACGGTAAATGAGGCTAGCGATAATGAAAGAAAACTATCCTCCCGGTGCTAGATTCAAATGTTTAGATCAACTTACAGATATCCATGTTTATCGGTCTCTTCGAAATCGGCCGATCGCAAAGGGTTAAACTAATATGAGATAATTTTTCGTAATTTTATATTGTATATATAAAATATTTATTTCTGTTACAACTCTCTATATTGTGTAGAAGTCGTGTTGTGTTGAAGTTGTGTTGTGTCTTTATCTCTTCTGGCAATCCCCCTCCAGAAACTTCCTTTGTATCATTCTAAACGATCGTTAAGAATGACGAAATAATTCGAGCATCGGAACAGTCGTCAGTAGAGCAAGCAGCAGTGTGCGTTTACTAGTGATACAGAGCAATTCGGTGATCATATTTAAATTACATTATTAAATTACATATATCATAACAATGTCAGAGAATCCTTCAACAAGCAAAATAGTTGATGTAGAATCGCTAAAAGAAAGATCTTTTGAAAATGAAGATTTTAAAGGTGAATTCACTAATGCTCTCATATATGCGAATTCTATTTACGAGAATAATGAATTATTATCGAAAAATCTTCCAGCGAAAATATAATATATTTTTACTCCTATTTCCATTGCAATTATTATATAAAAATTTTCTCATATACTATATATTTTATAGATAAGATTTACGGTTTTTTTGCAATTTAAATTATTAATAGTATATTTAACAAACACTAATATATTTAAGAAACGCAGTTTTATTATTTATTAATGTTTTCTGTTTCATTTTTATACTTACAGAATAAAAAAAACCATAGAGTAGGGATCGAACCTCAGCCGTCAGCTCGGTAGTTCATTACCTTCGCTGCTGCGCTACGCCGCTTCGTTGAATACTTCTCTTACTAACTCGTACACTTTGTTGGCTCTTTTCTTTAGGTCGTTTTTTCTCGAAAACGAAGAGGTATTGCGTCGTATGCTATTACCATGAGTTATTAGTAGTCAAGTACTATTAACTCCGTAAGTTTCGTTCCAAACCGTTTCCCGGTCGATGCGTCCTCCCCTTGTAAGATGGACCAGCCCCTGCCGGCCTGATGGAGCGAAGGGTTGTCGAGAAACCATGGACAGTGATTGCTGCCGACATAATGGGCCCGTTGGCGCGCAGTCGGGCCGGTTATTCCTATCTTTTGGTGATTCAGAATCTATTTTCGAAATGGATGGAGTGCCGGCCCTTGCGAGACGCGAACGGAAGGCTTATTCGAGCAGCTCTCGACGACCTCATAATATCGCACTGGGGAACATCGAAGGTTTTGTTGACAGACAACGGTACCGAGTTTGTGAACAAGGATATCGAACAGTTCGCGAAAGAAAACAATATGCATTACAGTACCGTATCGCCATATCACCCGCAGGCCAATCCGGTTGAGCGGGTAAACAGAATATTAAAGACGATGATCGTGGCTTTCCTCGGGGACGACACCGCGAGTGGGACGCGCGCCTTACCGATTTCCGCTTCACGTATAATTCCGCGCACCACTCGTTCATCAGAACTTCTCCCACGTTCCTCAATCTCGGGTGCGAATTAGAGCCGTTGTGCGCAATGAGGAATCGGGAGGAGGGAAACACCGATCGAGCAGCGAGATCTGGCGGAGTGGGCGACTCGGATGCAGCGATTATCGGAGCTGCATTCGTGGATCGCAGAAAACCTAGAGGCGACGTATCAGCGGCAATCCACGCGATACAATTTGCGGAGGCGTCCCGTCGCGTATAAGTGGGGCGATTTGGTGTGGAAGCGGCAATATATGCTCTCGTCCGCAGATCACCATACGGCGGATAAGTTAGCGCCAAAGTTCAACGGCCCCTTTAAAATTGTTAAAGTGCGGTCGGCGGTAGTGTGTGAGACTCGACGAGAGAGCTATCGGGAAAATCCACATGAAAAAACTAAAACCCTACGTGAAACCACTTCCTCCGTAAATTATCGTACCGTATCGCGAGGCGAGGAGGGGTCCAGGCTATCGGAAACGAAGAGACTGTGGGATAGTTTCCGACGTCGCTACCGGGATATTTTCCGGACTATAGCCCGGGAGTATCGCGGGCCGGAGCGCGCGACGTTTGGGAGACGCACCTGCGGAAGACGACGACCACTCGGGGAGCAGTCGTGCGGGAGATTCCCCCGATGAGGGACGCGTCCACCCAAACGGACCCACCACCCTGCGTCGTGCACTACGTGCAGACGCAGACGGAGGGGTGGTGGGACCTATAGGAATATCTGATGGTCCACGCCAGACAGCAGGCCGCCCGGGAGGCGAGGGGCAGTCGCTCCCCGGCCCGACGGTAGCCAAGCCTGGGACCAGCACCGGAACCGGCGACGGGGGCAGCCGGAGCGCGACTTGGGACACCGGAGGCGAGGCGGTCGCGTTCCCGGGGAAGAACAGGGAGTTGCTGGAACTGCCGCAGCCCCGTGCACCGGTACTTCGCGTGTCCCCAAGACCGCGACGGGGACTTCTGTTACCGGCGCGGGAAGTGGGGGACCACACTGCGAGACTATCCGCGTTGTCGGGAGGAGTGGCGGAGAAGTGACTAGACAGACGGGCCGCGAGTCAGACGCCCGCTGCCTGTTGCAATATCGCTCCCGAATACCGCTCCCGAGAGGACCACGGGATTTGGGGGATTTTTTTTGGATGTTTCTTTTTCTTCTTTCGGTGTCGGGTTTTTTTTGGAAGAAAAACGAAGTTTTTTGTGGTTTCTCTTTTTTCGTGAGTAACAAAGCGAAATAGTTCTCCTGAAACGTTTTTTTCCCTTCCCCTTCTTACCAGGCGTCCTATTATTCGCCCGCGCCGCGACTTACGAGGAAGACCGGAAGTTAAGCAGATGGACGACCAGCGGCGTGGGTAGCGTACGTAGACCTTTCAAGTCCTTCCCAGGGAGGGGGGAGTTGTGACGTGGCAGCCGCGGGGGCGCCCGTTACTCGTATGCACAACCTCAGCCGCGACGCGGGAAGGGGCAGCCTTTATCACACGAATACCGGGGAGTTCGGAGTAGCTCCCCGTAAAATAATACTATTCCGAGCGGAATCCTTAGTGTTAAGAGCGTGCAAGTGAGACGGTCTCGCGTCCCCTAGCTTTGTGCCTCTGGACCTCCCGAGCCGACCACCAAGACTGGAGGAGCTGCGAAGAGGAAGAGGACATCGTCCACGGCCAGGCACGTGCACCTCAGGTGACTGCTCTCTTTTCTTTTTACCGATTAACGAATTATATGTCGTCTCGAAAAGAATTACCGCTGCCGTATTTGTTATGATACAGGCCACACAGACAACAAGGAAGGAGCAGAGACAAGATACCGGCGAGCACGCTCCCGACGCATGACTCGATAGCCAAAAAACAGCGGCTAGACGGCCGAAGACAATGCTCTCGGAATAACAAGCGAGACAGAGGGCGAAAGAGAGAGAGAGAGAGAGAGAGCGAGAGCGAGAACGAGGTGGAGAATCCGTTCCGCGTATCGACAACAAAGATCCGCGGAAGGATCACCGTACCGTTGGGAAAGGCGAGGAACGGGGAGAGAGGAACCTCTCCCGAAAAATAGCGAAAAAAAGACCGGGACAAGGAGAAGATCAGATTCCGTTTTTCGAGCGAGAGCGAGAGATCAGCTTGCGTCACAAGGAGATTAGAATCAATTGTCACGAAAGAACGAGAAATTTCTTTGTATTTGATGTTCCGCTCTCGAAGGAGAGACTTTGGTGTTCCGCTCTCGAAGGAAAGACTTTAGTGTTCCGCTCTTGGAGAGAAACCCAGTGGGTGATCTTTCCGCTCCCGAGGAAAAAGGGATGCTCCGACCTTGGGCCGAACCCGCCACCTCCGGATTATCGAGCACGAGTCGACTGCCGGGACTTGCGTCCGAGAGGAGGAATCGACTAACCCGACGATCAGCCAGGACTACGTCGCCGGGAGGTTCCCGATCTTGTAAGACCGTCCATTTGCTAGTATTGTCGGTGTTCCGTTTACGTGTCGCGTTCTGCAAATTAATTGTGCGCGCCGAGCCCGATCTCGCGAAGATTTTCCAAAATTAAAAAAGCTATTGTGACATGGCGATTTCGAGTCGTCTGTCACAAGAGGCGGAGGGCCTCCGAGGGGGTTCCCCGGCTGTCGCGCTCGGCCGCAATCGCGAGGCGAGCTGCGTAATTTCAAGGAAAGATCGCAGATATATTTTGGTGGCGAGCGATCTCGTACCGACGAGTGCGAGCTTGCTGTTCTCTTTGGTGATACTCCCGCGCGCCTAGAAGTGTGTGCCCCTTCGCTGCGGGTAGCCTCCGACCGGCAGGAGCGGCGGACCAGAGAAGGGAGACCGAGGGGAAAGGAGGAAGGTCCCGAGGAGCCGCTGCGAGCTCTAAGAGCTCTAAGGTGATGTCATTGGCCGCTTCTAATTTTTTTTCCGAACGATTGTACCGTTGATGTCGCACCGTTGTCGCTGTATTTTTGTGTATTGTCGTAGCCTACAAAACAAAACGGGGCACGACATCTGATAGCGAGGAACTTCGGTCACGCAGAAGATGCTCGGAAAAAGAAAGAAGAATTCCGAGCAACATCTCGTCATCGCGTGATCAAGGAGAAAAAAATTGGAGCGGAGAAAGATCCACCGGGACCACGTATATTCGGCCGGGACGAAGGATTACTCTTGGCGAAGCCGTGGCCGAAAAGCGATCGGAGCGTGTGACGAAACCGAAATCAAGCTATTGCAGTTATCGTATCGGAGTACCGTTGTTATTGGTGTCGCGGCGACTAACTGTCGGGAGACGGTGTACCGTGCGAAAGAGAGAAGGACCGATGCAGTATTGCGTATATTGGCGAGCGCAGACTAAAGAGGGAGAGAGAGAGCTATCGAGAGGGCGCCGGAAGCGAGGGGAGGAGCGAGCGTAGCGGACAAGCGGAGGAGCGACGGTCTGGAAGGAGGCTGCCGCCAGCGGGCGAAAATTGTAAGAGTGTCACTCTGTACGACCCTGTTTGTTCGTGCGAACCGTTCGCGCGGGGGGACTAGTCAGCGGCTGTCGGACTTTGTGCGAAAATTCGGATTGTAGAGCAGTCGTCGAAGCCGTCTGTCGGTCTTTCCGCGGCACGCGGGGAGCAGAGCGTTTCTCTCTCTCAACGAGCAGGAGCTTATCGCTATCGGAATCGCGGGTCGCGAGTCGCGCGGACCAATCGAGATCGCTGTCGCTTCTACGTCAGGAGTCAGAAGAATTGTATTACCGATCAACTTAACAAAAATACACGCGGATTATTACTTGTTCTACATTTTGCGTGTTAATAAATTTAAGTACCCGCCGAGTTCCCCTCCTAATCCCCACCAGAGACCCACCCCCAACTCCGACTTAAAAGTGCAGGAGCTGTCGAGTTCGTAGGCGGTCGTGTCGATTCGCCGCCGCCTAGTTAGAGTTGGTGGGCACGATATTCGTGCCTGGCGTCCAACATTCGTTCGTGAAAATTTTGGTGTATAGTCGGAGGGCGACGGACCGATCGTCGCGACTTTGCCCGCTTCCTAGTCGCTAGGAGCGGTCGCAAATTTTGGCGCCCAACGTGGGGCCCTTGTTCGTATCGGCGGGAGACGGAAAGTCTTTGTGATCGGGTGACTAATCGTTATCGATTCGTTGCCAGTTCTTTTTGCTTTCCGTTAGTCAGACTCAGTGGAGCAATTTGCAGAAGGTTGTCGCAGTCTCCGTTGTCTTCGGATAGATTGTTTATCGGAGAGAGAGATACGCACCGTGTTGTGTTGTTCTCTTTGTTGTGGGTGACCGATTTTTGTCTTGTCTCGTGTTGCCTCGTCTCGTATACCAGTCGCTGAATCCGCGTGCTTTGTTTGGCTCGAGCACGTGTGTTGAGCATGAGCTGTTGTGGCCTCCGAGTCTTGCCGCGTAATCGGCGATATCTTTAAAGGAGCTTGGTTGTCGCCTTATAAAGTTGAAGCAACGAGAGTTCCGAAATGCCGGAGATTATTAGACCAGACGCGTGGCTATATGAGCTTTCGTTGGAGTTGCGCCAACAGGCACAAGTTCGGGGATTGGAGGGCAAGGGCACGGTGCAGCAGCTTCGCGCGAGGCTGCTGCGCTGAGCAAGAGGCGCGAGCGAGGTTGGAGGGCGAAGAGCGGCCCCCTCCCACCCCTGCAGTAGAAGCGATCTCGTCTGACGCGAAAAAGTCAGACGAGATATTAGGTTCCGGTATCGGGGGGGGCAGAGCCTGTGCTGTCGAGCGAGCATCCGAGGGAGACGTTGTGGTTCCCGGAAATATCGCGACAAGATCGCGCTGGTGCCGTGAGAAGGCGGAACCTTTCGGGGGGGGGGCTGCTTTCGACATGCAGCCGCCGAGGATATCGCAGCCTCGCGCGTCGAGCCGCACTACGCTGCCGGCGAGCGAAGTTTATAATGTGATGCGCCCGTGGAATTTGAGTTTCTCTGGGGCGCGGGGTAGCGACGCAGAGGCTTTCCTGATTCGGATTGCGGAGGATCGAGAATTGGTTCCGATGGTGAACGGCGACCTATTCAAATGCCTACCCTTCTTTTTGACCGGGATCGCCTTGCACTGGTATCGTGCAAAGCGGTCTCAGTGACTGTCGTGGGGTGAATTCGAGGACGCGTGGCGCGCGCGTTTCGGCGATCCGGACTTCCAATTCGCCCTGCGCGATGAAATTATGCGCTGTACGCAGGGAGAACACGAGTCAGTGGCCGATTACCTGTTTGTATGTAACCTGTAACGATGTAACCTGTTTGTTAGCGCCGTTCGGGAGATTAAATCCGCCGTGGTCCATCACCGAACAGTTGAATTACGCTCATCGCAACATGTTGCCGCGTCTACAGATCGCGATACACCGCGACGAATTTCTTGATTTTGACTCTTTGGAGCTCTTGGCCATGCGGGTGGAGCGAAGTTATGTTGCGGCTAGCCAATATCGTGCTCCCACTGCTCCAGAACATTCCGTATGTCCTGATTTGGCGTATCGTCCGCCGGGAAAATCCTCAAGATCGACGGGATTTTCTACGGCCATGGGGCTATCGGAGCTGTCGCCGCGGAAAGAACCGGCCGCTCGGAGGGAAGCGGAGACGCGTCCTACCGTTCCGGCCTCTCCGCCGAAGAACGTTCCCCCCGCGCGAGGGCGCGAGGCGGAGAAACGGAACATACCGAAAGTTCCACAGTCGGATCGGTCGAGCGCTGCCGCGACGGCGGGGCCGTCGGGAAGCGCGGCTGTCGCAAAATGTTGGAATTGCGACAGCCAAGGACATTTCGCAAGAGAGTGTAGAAAGCCGCCGAAGATCCATTATTATCGATGCGGTCGAAAAGATTTTACGGTGCGTACGTATCCCACGTGCACGGGAAATAGGCGACGGAGACCGTAGAGCGGGTCGCTGCGGCTCCTTCTGTCCTGAAGGCCCACGAATCGTGCGGGGAGCGTGAAGTCGCGTCGCACGGTGTATACGACGGGGATCCCAGCGTGCTGCTGTCGTATTTGAAAATAAATATCGGCAAATTCTCGCTTCTCGGCTTAGTAGATACGAGTTCGAACCGGACAATATTGGGCCGAGAAGGCGGGTAAATTATTCAGGCGCTGGGATTATCGGTGATAAGAGGTCAGATCTCTCGACTTCGGTTGGCCGACGGGAAGGTCGCCGAAATAAACGAACGCGTATCTGTCGATGTTGAGCTCCAGGGAGTAGCGAGAAATTTGGAAGCGTTGTTGCTCCCGAGTCTTGCCGTGCCCGCAATACTAGGAATCGATTTTTTGTGTTTATTAGGGATAACCATCGATTTTGCGGCACGAGATTGGAGTTTTGTTACTGAATCGACCTCGAGATTCCCGTTCATTACCGATCGTGGGCCGGACACCGCTTGTCACGGAATATAGGAACTATCGCGTGGGGAACGAGAAAGATTGAATGCATTTTTGTCGAACGTTTTACCGACCGCTGTCGCGAGCCCAGGCGTTACGTCTCTTACCGAGCATAAGATCGATGTCGGGGAGACCGCGCCTATTAGATAGCGTTGTTATTTAGTGTCTCCAAAAGTCCAGGAAGCGATTCGGAACGAAGTCGATAAAATGTTCGCTGCCGGAATAATAGAACCATCATTTAGTGATTGGGCGAATCCCATTGTAATGGTTAAGAAACTGAACGGGAGCTATCGATTTTGTTTAGATTTTCGGAAGGTTAATGCCGTATCCAAAAAGGATGCCTATCCGCTGCCGAATATGACGGGCAACCTTGATAAATTGCGAGCAGTACGTTACATTTCTACCCTCGATTTGAGTCAGGCTTATTATCAGATCCCGCTTGCTGACGCCAGTCGGGAAATTACCGTTGATGTCACCGCTGTCGCTGTATTTTTGTGTATTGTCGTAGCCTACAAAACAAACCGGGGCACGACATCTGATAGCGAGGAACTTCGGTCACGCAGAAGATGCTCGGAAAAAGAAAGAAGAATTCTGAGCAACATCTCGTCATCGCGTGACCAAGGAGAAAAAAATTGGAGCGGAGAAAGATCCACCGGGACCACGTATATTCGGCCGGGACGAACGAAGATTACTCTTGGCGAAGCCGTGGAAAAGCGATCGGAGCGTGTGACGAAACCGAAATCAAACTATCGCAGTTATCGAATCGGAGTACCGTTGTTATTGGTGTCGCGACGACTAACTGTCGGGAGACGGTGTACCGTGCGAAAGAGGGAAGGACCGATGCAGTATTGCGTGTCTTGGCGAGCGCAGGGTAAAGAGGGAGAGAGACAGAGCTATCGAGAGAGCGCCGGAAGCGAGGGGAGGAGCGAGCGGAGCGGAGAAGCGGAGGAGCGACGGTCTGGAAGCAGGCTGCCGCCAGCGGGCGAAAATTGTAAGAGTGTCACTCTGTACGACCCTGTTTGTTCGTGCGAACCGTTCGCGCGGGGGGACTAGTCAGCGGCTGTCGGACTTTGTGCGAAAATTCGGATTGTAGAGCAGTCGTCGAAGCCGTCTGTCGGTCTTTCCGCGGCACGCGGGGAGCAGAGCGTTTCTCTCTCTCCCTCTCAACGAGCGGGGGCTTATCGCTATCGGAATCGCGGGTCGCGGGTCGCGCGGACCAATCGAGATCGCTGTCGCTTCTACATCAAGAATCAGAAGAATTGTATTACCGATCAACTTAACAAAAATACACGCGGATTATTACTGTTCTACATTTTGCGTGTTAATTAATTTAAGTAATTTAAGTAAGTTAATTAATTTAAGTTCCCCTCCTAATCCCCATCAGAGACTCACCCCCAACTCCGACTTAAAAGTGCAGGAGCTGTCGAGTTCGTAAGCGATCGCGTCGATTCGCCGCCGCCTAGTTAGAGTTGGTGGGCACGATATTCGTGCCTGGCGCCCAACATTCGTTCGTGAAAATTTTGGTGTATAGGCGGAGGGCGACGGACCGATCGTCGCGACTTTGCCCGCTTCCTAGTCGCTAGGAGCGGTCGCACTATTTATTAAGTTTAACCCTTTGTCGAATGTCAGCAAATAGCCGCCCAAGCAGTTTTACCGTTGCGGACGCGTGTCGGCATATAGCCGCCCAATTGAGTTTACAGTTGCGGAGACGTATTATGAAGCGGCTCGCGTACGTCTATCTTTCTGAACGATAACATACGCATGGGTATAGTAGACTAAAGAGTCAAGCTTTGAAAGAAATTTGAGACCTTTAGCGATGAAGTGTTATCTTGCGTATAATGTAAACTCACGATGCGAGATGATGGTCGAGTCAGAACGAATTTAAGTCTCTCAGTGTCACTACCAGTCGAACCAGCAAGCTTTTCATACATGTTATATGTTATAACATCCTACACACGATGGCTAAATGATTCAGAAAGATACCTTCGATTGTGACAGTACTGATGACGAATACTATTTTGAATCTAACAAGACAGAAGATGACGACGATTTTGTCAGAATGTTTATTCATATTTAAATAAAGCTTTAGTTTTTATAACGCAAACGTTCAACGTGTACATTTTATTTACTACGCGCACCAATACCTCTCGTCCACAGCGACGCTCGCTCGTCGGGCGGCTCCGACCGCAAAGGGTTAATACGGCTTTACTAGCAGTGCATCAGTTGAAAGATTATTTAGTATGGGTTGAAAGATTATTTAGTATGGGGTTGAAAGATTATTTAGTATGGTAATTTTGTATTGTCACCTTTTAGAGGTAACCTAAATGATGATTTAATGGAAAAGCAACTTTTATTAAAAATTAATAAAAAATATCGATAAAACATATTTTGTGGTTTAGATAACCTTATATTCTAATTCAAACAATTTAATAATCCAAATAATCCTTGTAGTTGCATTTTAAGAACACATTAATTTGCTATTTGGTCTTATCTCATTTTAGCATTAAAAGTAACGAGAAGGTAACGATTCGTTACTTTTTGAGTAACGATAACGATAACGAGTTACATTGCAAAATTAGTAACGGTAACGGGAACGAGTTACTTTTCTTTATCGGTAACAAGTAACGGTAACTAGTTACTTTTAAAAATAACTTTCCTGACCCTGAAAAGAATCAACAGGAACGTTCGGTCCACGACTACAGGGAAATTTATTCAATGCTCCTAATATTTTTCTAATGGCTTCCAAATCAGGTAAAATGACATCAGATTATATGAAAACCTGGTTGAGAGAAATATTCTTTCCGATTGTCGGGCCACAATCCATATTATTATTAGATTCATGGAATGGACATTATCCCAATGTAATTCAGGAAACTAGATCGGATTTTGCATCAGATATTATTTTCCTAACCATTTCGGCCGGTACAATGGGAAAAATACAACCATTAGATGTATATGGCTTTCGATTATGGAAAAATTTTATTAAACATTTTTCTGATATTGTAATTGTAATTGTAACTATTAGACCTTGCAATTGATCTTCATGTTAGAAACAATATTTTAAAACTGCAGTCATTAACGCACCATCAATTCTCGTCATCCAGGTTTCACAATTTATTTAAATATGCGTGGTTTAAAAGTGGATATTTACAGAGTAGGCCATGTGAATTCGAAACACCGGTTGAATTTTGTTTCCAAAATGATTCTAAAATGAAATACGATATTTGTGGCGAAACTGCCATAATTATTTGCTCTTGGTGCAGAAAATCACTTTGTATTACACATTTTTTCCATGATCACCACCTTTGCAACAAATATGTGCCATAAATGTAATATTCATTTTTCGTTTATATGCAAACACTGTATTGATTTTTTAATTAATATTATGAAATATATATAATAACGTGTTATTCTCCTATAATTTATTTATTATTCCTCTCTATCCTATAAATTATTACTCCATAATTTTTATTAAGCCCTTCGTCGTTAAGACCTTATGTCTCATTCAGCAATTAATAAAATATATTGTATTGTCACACTACATGCTTGCAGAGGTAACATAACATCGGCCTAATTAGAAAACCTCTTAATTTCAATTTTTGACAAAATTGAGACTCATTTTATTCGATCAAAGTCGACGAGATAAATCGAACAAAATGAGTATCTTAATTTTGTAAAAAATTGAAGTTAGAAGGTTTTTAATTAGGCTGATGATAATGTGTTTCATTATTTCACATTGCATGAAATACTTTTTTAATCATTTTAATTATCCTTAATCGACATATCTTTCAGATTGTAGTGAACATAAATATTACACATTAAATGAAGAAAATATACATATACATTTGGAGCTTTTGTACAAATAGCGATGCTGCACACACATTTGCTACTGTTATATATGCAAATTATTCTATTGTTTACGTTTTCATCAAGCATTTTTATTTCGTGTAACATTGTATATCATATCATTACGATGTGACGTGATGGCCGTGGAGGCGCCCGTCACAATGCGAACCCTCAGCTCCTACGCGAGAATTGCGGGGTGGGGGGGGATGATATTATCGCGCGAGATTTGCGGGGGAGGGGAGCCGAATTGCCTCCCAGCGTATTAATTTAAATTAAGGACCCCCATTAGAATTAAGAGCGTGCAGGTGCGACGGTCTCGCGCTTCCGAGTTTTGTGCCCTTGGACTTCCCGAACCTACCGCCAGGACCAGAGGATCAAGAGGACTTGGAGGGCGTCGCTCGGCGCCAGGCACGGCACCAGGTGATTGGTCTCGATTCTCTCTTCTATTACCGAATTATCTGTCGTCCCGAACGATATTATCGCTGCCGTATTTGTTTCCTACAGACCCAGAGGACAACACGGAAACAGCAAGTTCAAGCACCGCCGATCACGTTCCCGACACATGGTCCGCACGTCAAGAAAACAGCATCTAGACGAGTATCGGAAACAAGGCGACGACAAAGGATCGAGATGAAGAGAAAAGAGAGAGAGAGAGAGAGAGTGAGCGCGCGAGAGGGCGAGATAGAGCCCCGTTCCATGGATCAACAACAACGATCCGCGGAAGGATTGCCGTACCGCTAGAGTAGGCGAGAAACGAAGAGAGGAGAAACCCCTGGCAAAAACGAAGAAGAATACAGAGCGAAAGAAGGAAGATCGGTTTTTCGCCGGATCAGATTCGTTTTTGGCCTCGGAGCGATCAGAGTTGGTTTCCGCTCGAAATAGAGAAATTGGTGTGCTGCTCATTTCGTCGAATCAGATTTGTGTGTACCGCTCGAAAAGAGAAGTTAAATTTGGTGTCCCGATCGCTGCCGGAAAGCAGCCAGTATCGTGCAGCACCGAGGGTGGAAATATCGAGAGGAAAGGGCGACCGCTGTCCCCCCAACCGGATCTATCGACCGCCGACCGCTGACCACCCAGGACCACGCCACCGGAAGGTTCCCGCTATTGTAAGACCGTCCACCTGCTCTAAGTTGCGATATCTCGTTGCGTCTCGCGTCCCGAAAAATTGTTGTGCTACCGAGCAGTCCCGATCTTACCGAGATAACGCGGCGGGAAGTTATACCGGCCTGCGGGGTTTCGAAGCGTACCCCGCTCGAATCCCGCTCGATTCCCGAATCGAATAAACGGCCATCTCGAGATATAAGCCGCATTAGTCCTTTACCGCCTCTCCCGTTTTCTCGATTTCCAGCCTACATCCGCCCCTCTACCGACTTTAAATTCCGTCGAGCTACCGGTCCCGTCGGTCTCTAGCGTCGCGGTCGCCGACTCCTTTCTTTGAGTATTCGCGTTGGTGAGTGGTGTAGCCAGCTGCACATGGCGCCCAACACCTTTCGGGTTGGCGCGACCGTGACAGGGGCCGATGGTAATTTGCCGACGGCGAGGGAAATTCGCGTCGCAACGATTAATTGTAGGTTAAGAAAATATATACAAGCAGTCGTGAAGCATAGTGCAATTGCAAAGAAATATCACAGCGTATCTACCTACAGTATCTACCTACAGTATCTATTTACTCGGCCAGAGCGGCACCATGAAGTTTTCTCATTGCGTTTCGTCCAAAGTATTAAATACCATTTTCTAATATTATATATGGATGGATTTGGTATTTAATGCTCTACAATTTTTGTCCTTACAGAAACTTAAAAATTTTGCCAGAATAATGAGAGGGGGAAGAGTAGTTCAACATTTGAAATTTAAAAATATTGAACACATGGTTGCAAAGAGCAAGAAATATTGGAAAACTTTTGTCTGAAACTTTTTTTCATATGACTCATAATTTAGAAAATATTTGATAAAAACGATGACGGCTATTTTTTTCAAGGGGTAGTTTCACCCCCTAAACATGCTCCGAAGCCGATATAAAAAAATATATATCGCTTAGTTTTTGATGCTCTACAGCATATCCGAAGCCCATTCAAATCGGTGAGGGACAGTTGTGACACTCTCTTTGTTAGTCTCTCGCTCAGGTGGTCTTGTGGTACTTCTCGGTCTTTGCTGCTGCTACTGCTATTACGGCGATGGAGTTCTACTCCGAGAACTGTCTCTCCGAGAACTATCTCAATCTCGTCGAGGGAACGGGTTATATACCCTTATCGTTTCCTTCGTGGTAATCGGCCGATAATTGTGGGGATGGTCCCCCGATTTCTCGGAAATTACCGCATGCGTTTGCGCTGTGACGTGGCGATTTTGGATCGCTCGTCACAAGAGGCGGAGGGCCTCAGAGAGGGTCCCGGCGACGTCGCGCTTGCCGGCGCCCGCGGGGCGAGCTGCGTTCTGATACTTGTCTGATACTGCGTTCTTGATAATTTGTCGCGGATGTATGTCGTGTTGGCAAGCAATCTCGTACCGACGGGTGCGAGATTATCTTTCTTTTCTTTTTGGTGATACTCCCGCGTCCTGATAACTGCCCCATCGCCGCGGGTAGCCTCCGACCAGCAGGAGCAACGGACAAGGGAAATCGGATCGGACGAGCGGAGTGGAAGAATCAAGAAACCGCCGGGAGAATCCGGGCGACCTCTCAGGTGATGTCGTTGCCCCGATCATAATTTAGTTTTTCGGGCGATTGTGCTGTTAACATGGCACCGCTGTCGATTTATTTTTGTGTATTGTCGAAAGCGGCAAAAACAAACTAAGACACGACACCCAATAACGAGGAGCTGGATCACGCCCGAGAGGTTCGGCGAAAGAAAGGAAGATACCGAGCAACATCTCGACATCGCGTGATCCAGGGAAAGAAAAAGATTGGAGCAAAGAAGGAACCACCGGGGCAACGTCTCTTAGGCTCGGGCGAACAAGGATTATTCTTGGCGAAGATTTGGCGTTAGAGCGACCGGAGAGAGTTCGTTTTGTGAATAATAAGAGAGCGAGATTAGCGCCCCGAGTTACCGACTTATTGGTGTCATGGGTGTGCCGCTATCGCGAAAATGGTGGACCGCGAATATAGAATTGCGAATACCGTGGGTACCGCCCCGTTGTCGAGACTGGACCAAAGCCGGAGTGCGGGTCCGGGTGGAAGCGAGACAGAGAGAGAGAGAGAGAAACAGAGAGAGATAGAGAGAGAGAGAGAGAGCAGGAGACGAGGAGGAGAGCGAGTGGATCGGACTTCGAAATCGAAGGAGTGCGACTTACCGGAAGGAGGCTGTCACCGGCGTGCGAACTTGTAAGAGTATCTTTTTGTAATAGCCCCTTTTGTCTATATGAACCGCTTGCGCGGCGGGACCAGTCGGCGACTGTCGGACTTTGGCGAGAAGTAGTGTACAGAATCGGTTGCCGAAGCCGTTTGGCGGTCTTTGCGCGGAACGCGGGGAGCAGGGTGTCTCTCTGTCAGAGCGGGTGTCAGCCGCTATCGAGATCGCGGATCGCGTGCCGAGAGGATACACAGGGTCGCTATCGCCTTTCCGTCAGGAGTCACTCGCGGAAATTTTGTAAGCGGTACGCGAGCTACCGCTTTATATCGAAGACCTAGCGCTGATTATCGATTCGGGTGTGATTCCGTTGTCGCCCGGACGAAAATAGAGATTTGTAATCCCGTGGTCGCACGGACGAAAATATACGTTTGTTTCCGGTTTGAAATCTCGAGTCCTCTTAATTTAAATTAATACCATCCGTTTCCCGAGGATCTCGAAAGGAAAGACCTACTCCCCTTACTCCGACCATAATCATAGGAGCTACCGGTCTCGTAGGCGACCGAGTCGTCTCGCTGTCGCTACAGCTATCGTTCGTGTTGGTGGGCACGAGAATCGTGCCTGGCGCCAACTTTCGTTTTGGTGGAATTTTGGGAAGCGACGGAGGGCGACTGATAGGTCACCGCAACTTTTGCCCGCCTCCCCCGTGATAGGAGCGGTCGCAAATTTTGGCGCCCAACGTGGGGCTCTTCAATTATCGTTGGGATCTGGAAGTATTTCGAACCATCCACTGTTATCGATACGTCAACAGTTTTTGTCTCTTTGTTAGTTGAATTTATCGAGGAAATTTTCAAAAAGTTATTGCGATCCCGTGTTTTTCCCAGCTCGCCTTTGTCTCGTAGAGAGAGAGAGAGAGTAGACACCAACTGTGTTGCCGTTTTCTTTGTTGGTGTGAGTTGATTGTGTTGTGTCTCGTATCGTCTATGTGTCGGCCGGCCCACAGGATTGTTAGGCCCGAGCGCGTACGGCTGCCGTGACATTTGCGAGTCTCTTACCGGATAGTTTCGGTAGAGATATTTAAATCGGAACTATTGTCGTCGTAAACAGCTGACGCGTCTAGAGTTCCGAGATGCCGGAGACAATTAGTTTAGACGCGTGGCTCTATGAACTCCCGCTAGAACAATTGCGCAAGCAAGCACAGATTCGCGGGTTGGAAGCCAAGGGCACCGTGCAGCAGCTTCGTGCGTGGCTACTGCGGTATGAGCAGGAAGCGCGAGCCATGGCGGAGGGAGGAGAGAGACCCCCTCCCTCCCCGGCCCTTGAAGCGATCTCGTCCGATGCGAAAAAATCGGACGAGATGTTAGAGTCTGATATTGAGGGGGCGCGAAGTTTGCCCAGGATGGAGCCCTTGCTGCCGAGTGAGCCAGCTAGTAGGACGCTGCCGTTACCGGAGGTACCGCGTATGGACCTTCCGGGGGCCGTAAAGAGGTAGGCTCCCCCGGGGGGAACGGCTTTCGAGATGCCGCCGCCGCGGACATCCGATCCTCGCGCGCGGGGTCGCGCTACGTTGCCGGCTAACGAGGTGTACAACGTAATGAAGCGTTGGAATCTCAGTTTCTTGGGGGTGCGGGGTAGCGATGCGGAAGCATTCCTGATCCGCACCGAAGAAGATCGGGAGTTGGTCCCGATGGCAGACGAAGATTTATTTAAATGTCTGCCTTTCTACCGGTATCGCCTTGCACTGGTATCGCGCGAAAAGAACTCAGTGGCTGTCGTGGAGCGAGTTTAAGGATGCGTGGCGCGCGCGATTTGGCGATCCGGATTTCCAATTTGCGTTGCGAGACGAAATAATGCGCCGTACGCAGGGAGAGCATGAGTCGGTTGCCGATTATCTAACTTGCTTTTTAGCGTTGTTCAGACGATTAAATCCCCTGTGGTCGATTACCGAGCAATTAAATTACACTCATCGGAATATGCTGCCGCGTTTGCAAATCGCTATTCACCGAGACAAATTTCTTGATTTCGGTTCCTTGGAGTTATTGGCCATGCGGGTGGAGTAAAGCTATATCGCGGCCAGCCAATATCGTGCTCCACCCGCTCTAGAGCATTCCGTGTGTCCCGATTTGGCGTATCGTCCGCCGAGAAAATCCTTACGATCGACGGGATTTTCTGCTGCCATGGGGCTACCGGAGCTGTCGCCGCGAAGGGAATCGACGGGTCGGGGGAAAGCGGAGACATATCCTACCGTTCCACTCGCCCCGCTGAAGAACACTCCACCCGAACGGGGTTGCGAGGGGGGGAAAAGAAACGTCCCGAAAGCTCCGAAGCCCGATTGAACGAGCGCTGCCGCGACGGCGGCGCCGTCGGGAAGCGCGGCTGTCGCCAAATGTTGGAATTGCGGCAGCCAAGGACATTTCGCAAGAGTGTATCGGAAGCCGCCGAAAATTCACTGTTACCGATGCGACCGAAAAGAATTCACGGTGCGTACGTGCGCGGGAAACGAACGATGGAGACCGTGGAGCGAGTCGCTACGGCTCCTTCTGTCCCGGAGGCCCACGAACCGTGCAGGAAACGCAAGGTCGCGTCTCACGGTGCATACGACGGAGGTCCCAACGTGCCTTTGCAGTATTTGGAGATAATTATCGGCAAATTCTCGCTTCTCGGCCTAGTCGATACGGGCTCGAACCGGACGATATTGGGCCGAGAAGGCGGAGAAATTATCCGGACGCTGGGATTATCGGTGATAAGAGGCGAGATCTCTCGACTTCGGCTGGCCGACGGAAAGGTCACCGAAGTAAATGAACACGTTGCTGTCGATTTCGAGCTCCAAGGAGCGACGAGAAATTTGGAAGTTGTGTTGCTCCCGAGTCTTGCTGTACCCGCAATATTATTGATCGACTTTTTGTGTTCATTCGGGATAACCATCGATTTTTCGGCACGAGACTGGAGTTTTGCGACTGACTCGACCTCGAGATTCCCGTTTATTACCGATCGTGGGCCGGACATCGATTGTAATGGGATAAAGGAATTATCGCGTGGAACGAGACGGATTGGACGCGTTTTTATCGAAAATTCTACCGACTGTTGTTGCGAATTCCGGAATAACGTCTCTTACTGAACATAAGATCGATATCGGGGAGACTGCACCTATTAGACAACGCTGCTATTTAGTGTCTCCGAAAGTACAAGAAGCCATTCGTGACGAGGTAAATAAAATGTTAGCTACCGGAATTATCGAGCCGTCTTATAGCGATTGGACGAATCCCACTGTAATGGTTAAAAAGCCAAATGGGAGCTATCGGTTTTGTTTGGATTTTCGAAAGTTAATACGGTATCGAAGAAGGATGCATATCCGCTGCCGAATATGACGGGCATCCTCGATAAATTACGAGTCGCGCGTTACCTCTCTACCATCGATCTAAGTCAAGCCTATTACCAGATCCCGCTTGCTGCCGCCAGTCGCGAAATTACCGCTTTTTCGGTCCCAGGCAAAGGCTATTATCAGTTCACGCGAATGCCGTACGGTTTAACGGGCACGCTAGTCACTTTCCAACGGCTGTTAGATAAATTAATTGGGCCCGAGATGGAACCGCACGTTTTCACGTATTTGGACAATATCGTGATCGTCACCGTGACGTTCAACGAGCACCTCGACTGGCTGTCGCGCGATCTCGAAAAGATCCGAGCCGCCGACTTGCCATTAATCCGGATAAATGTGAATTCTGCCGTTCCGAGGTTTGATATCTCTGATTTTTGGTGAATCACGAGGGACTCAAGGTCGATGTCGAGAAAGTAAGGCCCATTCTCGACTACCCGACGCCACATAATTTTAAACAATTACGATGGTTTTTGGGAATGGCGTCGTGGTATCGCCGATTTGTGTCTCAGTATGCTATCATGAGCGAGCCGCTAACGAGACTCCTGCGGAGAAATCGAAAATGGATTTGGGAAGACGAGCAGGAAAACGCCTTCTTTGTCATTAGAGAGAAATTAACGGATACCCCGGTGCTGTCGTGTCCGAACTTTGAGATTCCTTTTGTGTTACAAACGGACGTGAGCACGGGGGCTTGGGAGCCGTGTTGGCACAAAGTATCGAAGGTGTCGAGCGTGTAATAGCTTACGCGAGTAGAGTTCTCGAAGACGCGGAAAGTAGATACAGCACGACGGAACAAGAATGTTTAGCTGTCGTTTGGGCGATCAAAAAGTTTCGGCCGTATTTGAAAGGCTATCGGTTTACAGTAATTACCGATCATAATAGCTTACGCTGGCTGCATAATTTAAGTAATCCGACCGGTAGGCTGGCTCGATGGGCTTTGGAGCTATTGGAATACGATTACGAGATAATACATAGGAAAGGCGCGTTACATCACGATCCCGATGCTCTGTCCTGCATGTTTTGCGCATAGAGAAACTGAGATTCCGCTCACGGCTGCCGTCACGGATTTGTTGTCGGGAAAAAGCGAGGATCGTTGGTACCTCCGACGTTTCGAGGAAGTCGCAAAAGATCCGAAGTGATATCCCACGTGGAGAATAATCGAGGAAAACCTAAATTTTTTGAGACCAAAGATAATTATATCGGCATTTGTTGAGGATTTGGACCGGTGGAAATTGGTGTTACCGGGGGAGCTGCGTCGCGAGGCTATCGAAGAGGCGCATGATCTCGCTCAGGCCGGTCATTTAGGCCTTGAAAAACATATTATCGGGTCGCGGTAGAATATTATTGGTCGAAACTGTGTCGAGACATCACCGATTATGTCGGAAAATGTGAGGTTTGTCAGAGAACAAAAGTCGAGCAGCGCGCTCCGGCCGGTTTTATGGGACGAAGAACGGTCGAAACCCCATGGTCTGTCGTAGCTGCCGATATCATGGGCCCGTTGCCGCGGAGCCGGGCCGGGTACTCCTATTTATTAGTGATGCAGGACTTAATGTCTAAGTGGGTGGTGTGCCAGGCCCTATGCTCCGCGAACGGTGAGCTCATTGAGGCAGCTCTTGAGGATTTAGTGATCTCACGCTGAGGAACTCCGCGTGTTCTCATCACCGATAACGGTACGGAGTTCGTAAGTAAGACTATCGCATCTTTTGCCCGGAAAAATGATATCGAACATTCTACAGTACCGCCGTGTCATCCTCAGGCCAATCCGGTGGAACGGGTGAACCGGATCCTGAAAACGATGATTGTCGCTTTTCTCGATCGGGATCATAGGGACTGGGACGCACGGCTGTCGGATTTTCGATTCGCGTACAATACTGCGCATCATTCGTCTCTCGGCACCTCCCCAGCCTTTCTGAATATCGGACGTGAATTAGAGCCTGCGAAATCGTTGCGGCGGCGTGCCGAAAGGGAAATCGACGTAGAGCCAAGCGATCCTGCTCAATGGTCCGAGCGGATGAAAAATTTAGTACCGGTCCACGAGTGGGTGAGGGAAAATTTGGAGCAGGCCTATCAACAACAGGCACATAATTATAATTTGCGACGGCGACAACGTACATTTTGAGTAGGCGAGTTAGTGTTGAAGAGGCAACATGTGCTGTCGTCAGCCGCAGAGAATATCACGACGAAACTCGTGCCGAAATTTCACGGCCCTTTTAAGATATCGAGGATACGACTCCTCGTGATACTGGAATTGGAAGAATTAGACGGGACCACGATAGGCAAGATCCACGTGCAGGATCTAAAGCCGTACGTATCGTCCGAGCCAACCAAGTAAACAGTGGCGATATTTAGTGAATGTGGTGTTAGGAATGTTCGTGTTGTCGACTTTGGTGTCGGGCATTGGTGATTGTGGGAAAAGGAAAGGGAGTCGCCGGCGATCGGGAGCGAGGAGTTTTTTTGTGATCGGGACTTCTCCACTCGTGTAGGTTGTTAGAAGCTGTCGAGACGTGCGGGAATGTCGCAGACGCTCAAGAAGTGGGAGGAGCTCCGGCCATGTCACCGAGAACTCTCCCGACAGATCCGTCGGGCGCGTCCTGGATTCTGTGCTGAGGTCACGGAGGTGTGGAGGACGCACTTGATGAAACGCAGACCACCCGGGGAGCGGTGGTCCGGGAGTTCCCGCCAACGCGCGACGTGGGGTCGCAGAGGCATTTGGCGGAGCTGGCGATCGCGGGCGTGACTCCTCTCGGACTCGTCGGTCGCCGAATGAAGGGCGGAATTCGGTCCCGCCGCACAGTGCGACAAATGGGTCTTTTTGTGGACAAAAATCGCTAGATGGCATAATTCTTAATCGATTTCCATGCTTTTTTCTTTCAATTTACGCGCGATGAATTGCTCTACAATCGTATCTAGCCCGTTTTATAAATTAGGCCCTCAATTCAAAATGGCGGACGCGCAAATTTGTTAAATGTATAAAACCTGTAACTTATCGAATATTTTTGGATCGAACAAAGTTTATACGGGCTTTTAAGGCCTCCGAGATACATGTGTAAGATCGAAATTCTCAGTTTTTGCCAGTGGAGAAGATCTGCAATGGGCCGATATATTTTATATCTGCCTGATATCCTCACATTATCAATGTATTCTACTAATGAGTTTGCGTATATATATTGTATATATATATATACAGGGTGAAGAAAAAACCCCAGGACCCCTAAAATTTTCGAAAAATATACATTTTATAAAAAGTGTTTCAGACAAAAGTTGTAGCATTGAAAAATTTATTTACCGATCTTAACAATTTAACCTTTGGTTGCGTCATCAAGGTCAGGACAAGGTCACCTCGGATTTTTTAAATGGAACCCCCAATTTTTTATTGCATATTCTTATAGCCCCTCTTCAGATATTGTCAAAGCACTATGGTTTTGTCCAATTTGAATAAGCTGTTCCGAAGTTATCGAGTTTTTTAAAGTAAGATATCTAGCCAACTAAGGCAAGATCGGAGGATGATCCAGCCATCTAAGGCAAGATCGGAGGATGATCCAGCCAACTAAGGCAAGATCGGAGGATGATCCAGCCAACTAAGGCAAGATCGGAGGATGATCCAGCCAACTAAGGCAAGATCGGAGGATGATCGAGCCAACTAAGGCAAGATCGGAGGATGATTCGGCCAACTAAGGCAAGATCGGAGGATGATCCGGCCAACTAAGGCAAGATCGGAGGATGATCCAACCAACTAAGGCAAGATCGGAGGATGATCCAGCCAATTAAGGCAAGATCGTAGGATGATCCGGCCAACTAAGGCAAGGTCGGTAGTTGTCCGGCCAACTAAGGCAATACTGGAAAGTTTTAAGTAATTGTTCAAAATGTCCGCCATTAATAGTTTGACAATAAGCTAATCTATCGTGAAAAGATGAAACGGCTTTTTGAATGTAATCAGCAGGGATGAGAGCAGCTTCATCAAGAATTCGATTTCGTAAGTCATCCAAATTTTGTGGTTTCGTTTTGTAAACTCTATCTTTTAAATGGCCCCACAGGAAGTAATCGTTAGGTGATAAATCGGGTAATCGAGGAGGCCATTCTATAGGTCCTCTTCTACCTATCCATCGATGAGGAAACAATGTGTCGAGATAATTATGGACGTCCCTTCCGTAATGTGAGGGGGCACCATCTTGTTGGAACCATGTATGCTCGAAGTTGTCATCCATGATTGCTTGTATCGCTGGAACTATTTCGTTTCTTAGCATATTCTCATATTTTATCGCTGTTAGATTTCCGTCAATAAAGAGTGGACCTATGAGAACATTATTCAAAATGCCTACCCAAACATTCACTTTTTGTAGATACTGCGTGTGTGTTTCTTCAATTCAGTGAGGATTTGTATCTGACCAAAATCTACAATTGTGTCGATTAACATGGCCATTTAATTGAAATGTTGCCTCATCTGAAAATACTACATTTGATAGATAGTTAGGATCTTCGGCTATTTTTACCATCATCACATCACAAAATTCAATGCGTCTATCAAAATCATCTTCGTTTAGCTCTTGTACAAGATGGATCTTATAAGGATGAAATTTATTCATTTTCAATATTTTAAGCACAGACATTTGATCTATTTCATGTTGTTGTCTTACTTTGCGGGTCGAATCATGCGGATTTTCGATAAAGGATTGTAGAACATCTAATGATTTTTCTACACTTGTTGCTGATACTGGCCTACTTGGTATTGCACGATTTTTCACACTTCCAGTTTCCTGAAACGCCTTATCGTTCTTTGAACGGTAGATTTTGAAATGGCGTTACCCTGATCACGAAAAGTTTCACTAAAAAGCCGCCTCACATCATTGTACGACCTTAGTCGATCATCCCATCCTCTCATCATCAAAAGAGATATGCGTTCTCGTTCTGAAAGACTTGCCATATCCACAAGCAGAAGTAAGATTTAGTCTAATCGACTAAATTAATATTTGAATCAATTCAAAGTTATTCTAAAGACAGTGCTGAAGAATAATAATGAACACGGAATGAAGTGCAATTAAGTCAGCTTACAACTAACTTCAAACTGTTTCTTAATAATTTTCAAAAAAATAGAGGAATTTCAGTCGAGTTTACGATTCACTAAACTGTAATGAGTATTAAATGAATAAATGGAAGAAATAAACATCGAACAGCAGAATAGTTCAAATAAATAAATAACTGAAATAAATCAATTAACGAAATTAAGACAAGCCAATATGAGCCAACGCCTGGAAGTTAGTCGTGCAATTATTTTTACGAGTTGGCTGGATCATCCTCTGATCTTGTCTTACAAAGGAACTGTCAGGGGTGTCCCTCACCGATTTGATTCTCCTTGAAATATGTTATAAAAGAAACAAATCAAAGAGACACGTATTTTTTTATATCGGCTCAATCTTATGTTTAAGGGATGAAACAACCCTTTGAAAAAAAACGGTCTTTTTCTTTGAGATCGAATATTGTCAAAACTATAAGACATACAAAAAAATTGTTTCAACAAAATTTTAATGGTTTGAAGAGTCTTTGAGGTTATGCGAAGAAAAATTTTTTTATTAAATATTTTTTTATTTAACCACCACCTCCACCTCCCTTTTTGCAAAATTAAAAAATTTTTTTTTACCAAAGTAAAGGTTATTTTTTCCAAATTCAACCATGTATAATAAAGTAACGTTACGAGAAATCATTTTCGAGAATTGTTATCGCCTCCGTATATACGCTTATCTATATACATGACGATATGCCTATCGTATATACGTGACGATACGCCTATCGGTTCGTCACGTTCGTGGAAATAAAATGTGCTCCGCCTAATATATAAGGCGACCGTGTATCTAACGTGAGCGTATAATATTCACAGTCAGTACAGTCTTTATACTCTGTTCTTCTATTATACACCATCTTTATACTCTATCTTCTGTTATACTCACATTAGTGGAACTTGCTAAACCACGAGAATACGGGAACTTTCATGAGAGGTACGTAAATATTCTACGAGCTACTGTCTTTTACATATTTTTCTTGAAATAAATATGTTCCTTAATGTCTGATGTATCGATGAAAAAAAGAAGAATTGAAATCGGTTAATATTTTGTAATGTTTTAGGTAAATGTTGAATATAAAATAGCTTTTACCCAGTTATCGGAAGCACGTAAAAATTTTGAAGTGGTTGAAGTTAGGAGTAAATAGTTTTTATTACAACAGACAGCAAAATTTAACATCCTTGGAAATGATTATTAATCCGCGTAACGTTGTTAGACTTTTATTGATGTCAATAAATTCAATGTATCTAATAGAAACGCCAGTAACTAAAGCAGAAATAGAATTAAAAGAAAACATACAAAAAGTATTACTGGATATCATTTTTCATTATAATGGGTTGGAAGTAACGGAAGAAATATATCTCGATTATGAAGAACCTTATAAATTACACAGTCCGGAAATAATTAAAGATGACGAAGAAGCATGGGGTGAAGATAATTTGAATTCTCAACCTCAATGTTCAAATGTTGACGAAGATTTTGACAATTCTTATAAAAGACGGGCTGTTGAGTATTGGCGGAATAGAGATAATAATGAAAATAATAACGATAGAACAAGGAGTCGTTCTCTAAAATCAGTGCAACATACATTTAAAAGAGTTTCATCTCTATATCAGTTAAGACGGTGGGAAGAACAATTGCAATCAAGTGGAAAACGTGTAGAAAAATTATCTTACATCTCCAAATTTACACATGGTAAATTTACTGCTGCTGTTGAATCAGGATTCATGGTTCATGATATTGATATAAAAAGATGAGCTTTGCAAGCTCAGGAAGAAATAGGAAATTTACATCCTATATTTAGAGCACCTCCCAGTTAGGTAGCAAGATTCAAAAAGTCCCACCGAATTGTTTCAAGAAAAGTTACGAAGTTTGTCATTAGAAGAACATTGGAAGACTCTGTTGATTTGCAAAAAACAACTGATGATTTTTTGAAAGCAGTAAAGCCTCTTATTGAACAGTTTGAATCTAAAAATATTTATAATTCAGATCAAAGTGGTTTCCAATTGGAAATTCATTCTGGAAGATCATTGTCTAACGAAGGAGAAGAGAAAACAGAACGTGTCGTGCAGTCTATATCATCAACGACACATTCATACACGATACAACCAATAATATCGTGTGATGGCAAATTGCTATCACCTTTATTTATTGTGTTAAAAGAAGTTCATGGTAGATTTGGACCAAGAATAGAAGAAAACTTGTTTAAACCAATAAATGTTATTGTAAAAACATCGAAATCTGGCAAAATGACATCAGGTATAGATATCCTTTTATAACTATTTCATATTTTATTTAACAATCTAAAAGACGTCATGAAAAAGCTTTTAAATTAACATTTACATTTCTTACAGATCATTTTAAAATGTGGTCAGAAGAAGCTTATTTTCCAAACATTGGTTCTAATAGCGTTCTTCTTATCGATTCATGGACTGGACATTGCCCTAATATCATTTCGGATTTAACACCTTCGGGAAAACGTATTACTACTATAATAATACCAAAAGGCACTACAGGAAAAATACAACCATTAGATGTGTATGGATTTCGAATTTGGAAAAATTTTGCTAAAAGATTTTCAGATATTGTTTTACTATTGGAAAGCGATATAAATTTGCATGAACGAAATAATATAATAAAGTTGCAATCACTGATACATAACCAGTTGTCATCCCCACGATATCACAACTTGTTAAAATATTCGTGGTTTAAAAGCGGTTATACAGACGAAAGAAGAGTTTAAAAACCCTGTATAGTTTAGTTTTGACGAAACTTCAACTACATGTGACATCGAAGGTTGTAACAATATAGCGGTAATAAGATGTTCATGGTGTAAAAAATCATTATGTTTGAAACACTTTTTCCACGAATATCATTATTGTAATGAGTATAATGAGAGCGAATAACTCTAAATATAAATATATTATGTTCTTTTAATTATTAAGTACGTTTATGAATTATTGTGTAAACTACAAAATATAAAAACATAAATATGTTAAAATATGTACGAAAATATTCGAAAATATATACAAAAACATCAGTCCTTAATCCCTATGAGCCATAAACCCTTCATTGGATGTACGTGTGATTTTTTAGAAATATTTTATTATTATAATTCACAAACGTTTCGGTCATATATTTGGCCATTAATGTGTTCTTCTAAAACAAATAATTCTTCTTTAGTACTCTAAAGTTATCTTCTTCATATTACGTGCGCTTAATATGTAATGTCTTTCCCAGGGAATCGCCAAAAGCCATTATATATTTTCGAATCTTATTAGTAGGTTCTGGAGCCCCACCGCGTTAGGACGAGGGGGTGCGTAAATGAAAAGAAAAGAATGAAAGAAGGAAAGAAAGAAAGAAAGAAAGAAAAGTTGTAAGTTATATAGAAAACTTTAAAAATTTTATTTGAAGCATTTTTTTGTATACGTTTTACTGGTTAAACCATAATTACCTACGCACATAGCACAGATAAGCGTATATACGGAGGCGATAACAATTAATTCTCGAAAATTATTTCTCGTAACGTACTTTATTATACATGGTTGAATTTGGAAAAAAATAACCTTTACTTTGGTAAAAAAAATTTTTAATTTTGCAAAAAGGAGGGTGGAGGTGGTAGTTAAATAAAAAAATATTTAATAAAAAAAATTTTTCTTTGCATAACCTCAAAGTACTCTTCAAACTATTAAAATTTTCTTGAAACAATTTTTTATGTCTTATAGTTTCGACAATATTCGATCTCAAAGAAAAGACCGTTTTTTTTTCAAAGGGTTGTTTCATCCCTTAAACATGAGATTGGGCCGATATAAAAAAATACGTGTCTCTTTGATTTGTTTCTATTATAACATATTTCAAGGAGAATCAAATCGGTGAGGGACACCCCTGACAGTTCCCTTGTTAGTTGGCTCGATCACACCGACCTTGCCTTAGTTGGTCGGATCATCCTCCGATCTTGCCTTAGTTGGCTAGATATCTTACTATAAAAAACTCGATAACTTCGGAACAGCTTATTCAAATTCGATAAAACCATAGTGCTTTGAAAAGGTCCGAAGAAGGGCTGTAAGAGTATGTAATAAAAAATTGGGGTTCCGTTTAAAAAATCCGAGGTGACCTTGTCCTGACCTTGGTGACGCCACTCAAGGTCAAATTGTTAAGATTGGTTAATAGATATTTTTCAATGCTACAACTGTTGTCTGAAACATTTTTTATAAAGTGTATATTTTTTGAAATTTTCAGGGTTCCCGGGGTTTTTCTTCACTCTGTATATAATATATATATCATATATATATGTAACATATATTGCTGGATTATTTATGAATTCCATAGTTTAACGTAAAATCCTGATATAGGTGATAGCATATCAAGTCAGTACTCAGATGAAAATAACGAGTTGAAGTTAATCGTGTGAACTGGCTGTATTAAAGATGGTAATATTTATCTCCTTTTATTTTGACGATTTCGTCACGTGCTAAAATGTTTAGTATATTTTTGTCTTTTTTTAATTAAACAATTTTGCAATATTTTAATTGCAATATTTTAATCAAATAATTTTGCAATATTTTAATTACAATATTTTAATTAAATAATTTTGCAATATTTTTTATAATTTTATATTATTTTTCATACTTTTTGTATTTTGTTGTGTTTTGAGATTTTACTATGTTTTTCTGTTTAAACACTTTATATATACTTTTTATATATTTAAACATCTATAACATCTTTGATATATTTATAACACATCTATAACACAAAACACTTATAACACAATTCTATAACATAACATATATATCTATAATGCATCTTAACAAACTTATATTGTAACATATTTATAACATATCTTACTTATATTTATTGTAACATTTTGTCAAAATGTACAAAATTGTCATTTTCGTATAAAGCTGTTTTATTTCAATTAAGTAATAACTCTTTAGCTTCTGCAGATAAATTTTTCTCTTTTTTTTATGTTATCCTTAGACTACTAATTACTAGATCTGATGATATTAGAAGATACTGCATATCTTCATTAGTACTTCGTCGTGACTGCATTCTGCTATGTTGGGCACGAGATTTTCAAGAAATCTTATTGCTTGCTTCTTGCGCTTCTCCCGAGAAGTAGCCAATGAAAAATAATACAAAATTATAAAAAATAATATTGGAAAACATTATTTAATTACAAAAAAGACAAAAATATACTAAACATTTTAGCATATGACGAAATCGTCAGAATAAAAGGAGATAAGTATTACCATCATTAATACAGCCAGTTCACACGATTGACTTTAGTCTGTTATTTTCATCTGAGTACTGACTTGATATGCTGTCACCTATATCAGGATTTTACGTTAAACTATGGAATTCGTAAATAATCGAGCAATATGTTACACATATATATATTATATATATATATGCAATATATATACGCAAACTCATTAGTAGAATACATTGATAATGTGAGGATATCAGGCAGGTTTAAAATATATCGGCCCACTGCTGATCCTCTCCACAGGCAAAAACTGAGAATTTCGATCTTACATATGAATCTCGGAGGCCTTAAAAGCCCGTATAAACTTTGTCCGATCCAAAAATATTTGATAAGTTACAGGTTTTATACATTTGACAAATTTGCGTATCCGCCATTTTGAATTGAGGACCTAATTTAAAAAACGGGCTCGATACGATTGTAGAGCAATTCATCGCGAGTAAATTAAAAAAAAGCATGGAAATTGGTTAAGAATTACGCCATCTAGCGATTTTTGTCCACAAAAAGACCCATTTGTCCCACTGTGCCGCGGGGCGAGCTGCGTTCTGTCAATACTTTGTCGCAGATGCATGTCGTGTTGGCAAGCAATCTTGTACCGACGGGTGCGAGATTGTCTTTCTGTTTCTTTCTGGTGATATTCCCGCGTCCCGATAACTGATGTGCCCCATCGCCGCGGGTAGCCTCCGACCAGCAGGAGCAATGGACAAGGGAAATCGGATCGGACGAGCGGGGGAGTAGAGGAACCAAGGAGCCGCCGGGAGAATCCGGGCGACCTCTCAGGTGATGTTGTCCCGATCATAATTAGTTTTTCGGACGGTTGTGTCGTTAACATCGCATCGTTGTCGATTTATTTTTGTGTATTGTCGACAGCGACAAAAATAAACTAGGATACGACACCCAATAACGTGGAGCTGGATCACGCCTGGGAGGCTCGGCGAAAGAAAGGAAGATACCGAGCAACATCCCGACATCGCGTGATCCAGGGAAAGAAAAAAATGGAGCAAAGAAGGAACACCGGGGCAATGTCTCTTAGGCTCAGGCGAACAAGGGTTACTTTTGGCGAAGACGTGGCGTTAGAACGACTGGAAAGAATTCGTTTCGTGAATAATAAGAGAGCGAGATTAGCGTCCCGAGTTACCGACTTATTGGTGTCGTGGGTGTACCGCTATCGCGAAAATGGTGGACCGCGAATATAGAATTGCGAATACCGTGTATACCGCCCCGTTGTCGCGACTGGACCAGAGCCGGAGTGCAGGTCCGGGCGAAAGCAACACAGAGAGAGAGAGATAGAGAGAGAGAGAGAGAGCGCAGGAAGCGAGGAGGAGAGCGAGCTCGGAAGAGCGGAGGAGTACGACTTACCGGAAGGAGGCTGCCACCGGCGTGCGAACTTGTAAGAATATCTTTCTGTAATAGCCCCTTTTGTCTCTGCGAACCGCTTACGCGGCGGGACCGATCGGGGGCTGTCGGACTTTAGCGAGAAGTAGTGTACAGAATCGGTTGCCGAAGCCGTTTGGCGGTCTTTCCGCGGAACGTGGAGAGCAGGGCATCTCTCTCTCTCTCTCTCTCTCTCTCTCTCTCTCTCTCTCTCTCTCTCTCTCAGGAGCGGTGTCAGCCGCTATCGAGATCGCGGGTCGCGTGCCGAGAGGACGCACAGAGGTCGTTATCGCCTGTCCGCCAGGAGTCACTCGCGAAATTTTTGTAAGCGGTACGCGAGCTACCACTTTATACCGAAGACCTAGCGCTGATTATCGATTCGGATGTGATTCCGTTGTCGTCCGGACGAAAATAGAGATTTGTAATCCCGTGGTCACACGGACGAAAATATACGTTTGTTTCCGGTTCGAAATCTCGAGTCCTCTTAATTTAAATTAATCCGTTTCCCGAGGATCCCGAAAGGAAAGACCTACTCTCCTTAATCCGACTATAATCACAGGAGCTACCGGTCTCGTAGATGATTGAATCGTTTCGCTGTCGCTACAGCTATCGTTCGTGTTGGTAAGCACGAGAATCGTGCCTGGCGCCCAACTTTCGTTTTGGTGGAATTTTGAGAAGCGACGGAGGGCGACTGATAGGTCGCCACGACTTTTGCCCACCTCCCCTGCGATAGGAGCGGTCGCAGCGCGTATTATCTCTTTTGCCTTAGGGGTGATTTTTCCCTGAGCGTTTTGCCGAAGTGCCTCGGTATTTTTCGGCTGTTTGCCGGGTTGCCGCGGCATGGTTGTTAGGTACGACTGAGGGGGACGCGCGGCATGTTAGCCGTACGATGACTGCTGGCCGTCGTCGTCACGGTAGTAACGGGGCAAGTCGTTACTTGGTGCTCGTTACAAGAGAATTGGAATTTACATACAAACGTCTGCTCTCGAATCCTGCTCCTCCTGCACATCGTCGTCCCTTGTTTCGCGATGTTACGACTCGAAGCTAATGCAAAGCTCGCTCTCGATCAATGACCGCCGTCGATCTACTGCCGCTGATACCGCTGCTGCCATTATTACGTAGCTCGCATATCAAGGAATTTCTGATTTCAGCTAGGTCGATTGTATATTTGTCATTGACCGCAATACGCAAAGGCCATTGCATCTGCATGGCTATAAACATTCGAGTAATCGCGATGATCGCTATAGCCACGAATTTGTCCACTTGTATCGGATCGATGGTCTCCAAGTACTGAGCGGTCGTAGTATTATCGTCGTCAATGCCGTTAGACGTAGCGGCGGCTGCTGCTGCTGTTGTTGTTGCGTCCATTCGGACGTTAACCGCTCTATCATTATATACAAAGTTTGACACTAGATACGTCAGCATGAGAGTTATTCGAACGATGAACAAGAGCGATGTGTGAGTCTATAAACCAGTGGTTATCGCATCGCGAATAATGACTGAGAGGCAACCATTCACATCGCAGTTTGCCGCGTCGTGCTATGTGTTCGCTACATTCTGTTTGTTGGTTGCCGCGTCCGCTCGCAATAACGTTACGCGACAGTAATCGTAACTGTATGCTTCGTTTGAGAAGTTGGTCATTTTTCAAAAAGAGCAGCACTTGTTCAAGCGAGTCGCGAGTCATACTCAGGATACGTTTGCTCTCTGCCAGAGACGGACCCTTCGCGTTGGCGCAATTATCAGATTGGCTGCTCATCCGTCGATTCGCTGGCTCAGTATCAGTGCTACTAGTCCAACCGTTGTCGCCGTCGCCCAGTTGTGCTTCATTCGCAGTCGTTGTTGTTGCGTCGAAATCTTGCTCCAAGAGCGCTACTATAGAATCATCTATCATCAACGTTCGAATTTTGATCATGTGATTGTATAGGCTGCGTATGAAATCTTCCATGTCGGCGCATTCGCTCGACACTTGACCAATCTCGCGAACGCTAGGGTCAGACGAAGCGCACAGAGTGGTCAATTTGCGCTCGCAGTCGTACATGAGAAAGCCATAGCATTTCAGAAGCAATCGCAGAGCGTCTGTGCGCAGCGACACTTGAATTTCCGAACGCAAAAATTTACTATCGGTCCGTAAGTTGCACAGTATTACATCGCGCAGCACGACGTCTAACCGCGGTGAATCGGAACGAATTCCGATCTTTAACGGCAGAGACTGCTGCTGCTGCTGCACTTCGGATAATGTGTCATCAGTAGTTTCTTTTTCAATATCCATCAGTTCCATTTCTGTATGTGAACGCAGTGCGCGCGACCCACTTGCTTTGTTCGTTCACTGACTGCCTCTTCGTGTTTCGCAATTTTTAGCTATTTCTTTGTAATTATTGCTAAATCGCCGATATTTTCGTTGCGTTTTGTCGCTCTTCTCTCTCTGTTGAACCTGAATGAAACAACAAACGACCCCTGAATGAAACAACAAACAACACGTCGCGTGTATAGGCCCCGTTCTCTAGGTCATACGCACTAGGTGACGATAGCTTCACGAAAAACAAATCAATAAATGTCGGGCGTCATGAGCGCGATACTCCGTCTGCGAACGCGAAACACATTCCTTTCGCAAACGGTCTGAATTGACTGTAATGTAATGCCGTTGCTCGTTGCTGCCGCATTGCGTTACGATAATGTACACAGAATGCTCTTCATTGAACTCGCTGATATCTGGCTGACGTGTTGTCGTGTTTGCATCGATAAAGAGCACATGCTCGCTGCTATCATTTTCATCTCCGCAATCACCGTCCTCGTCGCCGCCGCTGCGTGCTCGATGTATATCGTGCAATGCTTGTTCAAATCGTGCGTCGTCGTCGCGCGTGTACACGTGATATCCGTGACGCAATGCTCCAGATTCTCGAGTAGTGATCCACGTGATACTCAAATCGGTGGCAATTAGTGCCGACTGGACGTCCGAGATTAACGCATTCTGCGAATATCGTCGTTCAGTAGCGGGCAACGATTACCTATGACACTGATATCGCCACTTAGATATCTTGCACAACGCGCAATCCACGTCCACGTAAACGAAATTGGACTCCTCGTCCAACGTTTGATTAGACAGCAGCAACATTTTTAACGAAAAAGAAGACACGATGGACTTTACCGTTGCAATCGAAACCTGGCGATCGGAATCAATGACGATCAACTTGCAAAATTTGAACGCCACTCGCTACGATTGCGACGCAACGCTTTCGCGATACGAGCCAATCGAACTTGCGGGCGCGCTCTTTTGTTCAATAGCGAAAGGTCGCGATGGTTGACAACGGTCGCCTCGTACGCTACGGGGAAACGCAGACAAAAGCGGTGGTAGCGCGATAGCGACGTTACTTTTTCGAAGTGCAAGGACCTTACTGCGGTGCTCCTTCAACGTCGACGAAAACACGTCTGCTTTGTCGTCGTCTGAAAAACAATCACTTGTGAGGAAAGGTTGTTGTCGTCGTCGTCATCGTCGTCGTCGATCAAACTGAATGTGGAAAGAACAACCAACGACGAAGCAGATGTGGAAAAGTCGTGCAGCGATGCCACGCGACGCATCGCGGATCCGTTGCTTCGTATGTTCGAAGATATACTTTTTTTTTAACGCAGGGGAAATCCATCATGGATACCCCCGACCCTTGGGGGGGGTCGGATGTTATGACGGACTCTTACCAACTAAAATGCCTGCGGAATGTCTACCATTCGGACCGTTGTGAGGAGAGTTAGGGGAACTGCTCCCGCATTCCCTCCCCAACACCCCAGCCCCAGGGCTCTCCGGGAGCCCTTCGCCACGAGTCCCACAGAGGGAGTCCAGGGCGTGGTCCCCCGACCGGTTCCCCGGTCGGGTTGGCATTCTGGTTTCAACTTGGAGAGAGGGGACATCCACCTTCCCTCCGCGCCCCCTTATCCCCTCATAGAAGGGGGCGGGGGAATGGAGCCGGCCCCAACTGGACATCCACTACTCCTACACCTACCCTTACCGGCGCGCGGGGAAGGGCAGGCGGGTTTAATCACCCGCTACCCCCTCCCCCGCACGTCCGAAGACGGGCCCGAGGCGACTGAGGGGCCGACCTCCGGTTTACCGCTCCTTCTCGGCCGACGCTACCTCTAGCCCGCTGCCGATTCTCCCCCGTGGTGCGCCGACTCCCACGCCGCCTCTCGCGGCGGTACATTCCCGACGCTCCCACTCGGCGGCCTCCTTCCTGGACATCACGTCCTTACAGAAGGAGGCCGCCGCTGACCATACCTCCTCAGTCCCGCATATGTCTTCCACCATGTGCGGGAGCGAGAGTCCCCCCGCGCGGCACCCCACTGCCCTGGTGAGGACACGGCGCTGCTGGCTCCATGCAGAGCATGCAACCAATGTATGTTGCGCCGTGTCCTCCAGCACAGGGCAGTGGTGGCATCGGGTGGAGGGCTCCTTCCTAATCCGGTGCAGGTACTGGCCGAAGCACCCATGCCCGGTCAGCACCTGCACCAGATGAAAGGTCATTCCACATCTCCTCCTGTCTGTCAATTCGGACAGGCAGTTATTGTGAAGCCCGACACCCGTAAGGTGCCGCGCTGTGCTACCTCAGCTATAAAAGCTATACGTTACACACCACTTTCCAGCAATTTGTCCTCTGCCACTGAAGCGGGCAATGGAAAAATCCAGCAGCGCCTGCGTGGGTCGTACTTCGCAGGATGAGCGGTTTAGTCGCGACACGCGCGTCGACTCCCGTCAGGGTGTCACCTCGCGTGCCGCGTCCACGGGAAACCACGGGGAGGCCCGCTCATTTGTGTCCCGAGCCCGGACACACGCTCTGACCCTTGAATGGGATAGGTCGGGGGAGGAGTATATGACACGGTAGGTGGGTTTTAGCGGACATGGTTGTAGAGTAGAATTGTAAAGTGGGTAAAGATTCTAGAATAGAGTAGAGAAAAGCGAAAGAAAAGAGAGTAGAAGAAAACGAAAGTGAAATTGGAAGCCTGACGTAGACCCTTTAACCAAAAGGGAATCCCCTACAGAATGCCGCAAACACGGAATAGGCCTCTGGAGTTGCCACGAAGAAATGTGCCATATCTCCGGCCAATTCCAGCTTCCGGCTGGAACGAATTGTCGCAGCGCTTTACTCTGCGGCCCGTAGTCCGAATATTCGATCAAGTGACGCATCGCTGTGCCCTCAGCGTCACCCTATCCAGAACGTTGTTTGGAAGGTACTTGTTATACGGCCTTTGCTCGAAGAAGATCATCGAGCTTGCGTACGTTTAGCACCTCTTCCCTATAGAGACCACAAGTCTCTAATGCTCACGGTGAATGGGATTATGACGTTACCTATTCTGGCATTCATTTCTTTCCTAGCTGGATATCACGCCTTATTTTCGTTAAGGAGGATATCAACTGGGATCGCACCTGCAGCAGCACAAAGCAACCCCGTCGACGCCGTGCGGTATGCATCAACCGCCAACATGAGCACCGGCGCTGCAGGGTCCGAAGATCCTTCAGGCCGCCCCTCTCCGCATCGGTCGATCCATCCGGCGGTGGCGTATGCCAACAGTCGGAGTGAACACACCCCGATAGATCGTCGAAAGCGCGCTAAAGCGCAGCCCCCATCGACATCCCGCAGTCCTAGCTAAATTGCGGCCCGACCTTACCGCGCATGTATTTACAATGGGAGAGTACTCCCGTTTCTTTGTCAATTGAATGCCCAGATGCCTAACTTTCTATCTAATAGAGTTTTCTTCGGCCCTGATCGGCTGGTCGGTGGTCACGCGCCGCATGATTGGATTTCTCAACTCTAGCTGCCTTTCGTTTTAAGCGTGCTTCTCCCTTTATGCCTATCAGGCTCTCCCGATCAATGTACTCTTGAGGACAACCGCCTCAGTCTTAAGCAAAGAGATCTGGAGTTTTTTTGCCCTTTCGCACCTTTTGTTGACAAAGTCAACAGTGCGCTGCCCTCGCTCTTTAATTTCGCAACGGGAGTCGCCTTCGACTGTGACCAGCAGATCGTCGGCATGCGCGATGAATGACCTGCCTATCTCTTTGTCAAGTTCACGGAGGAGGCCGTCGAACATGACTGTCCAGCAAGCTGGCCCTAAAACTGAGCCTTGAGGGCAGATTCTCTCTACCTCTTTGGAGACGCAGATGCCTCCGAAAGAGATCCTAACTTTTCTGTGGCTGCTACTCGTCACCCGAAGATTTTGCGGAGGCAGTTCCGCACCTTTCTAATCTTTCTAATACAATGCGGACAGTATGAAGACTGCTACCAAGTCTGGGATACCGCAGAGGGGTCGACAGGTCCTCTGGGGGAGCGCTTTAGGCTGTGATTTTTTATCATCTCCACAGCCATTCAGCCCTAGGCGCGCTTCCTTCGCCGTAGCTTGAGATCTCGTTCGACCGCGGGTCAACCGTAGTCTTCCCGGGGGGTCGCTAACGACTGTGCATATTTACCGTCCCCGCAGTCATTCAGCCTTCGGCGCGACCCGTACGTTAGCCTTGGGACTTGTTCAACTTCACGAGTGTAGGTATATACCCGGTCCCAGCGTTGTACCTAGAGCGGTCTACAACGCTGTTTGCCTGTTCGATTTTGGTATTTTCCCTGTCTCGATGATTCGTCTTTCCCAGTCGCTACCCCTGTTGGTTCGGTTTCCCAGGCCGAGACAATCAGGTTCGTTGCATCGCAATGGGAAGACTTGGATTTCGCATCGCGACTCCCGTTTCAACAGAGCGTGTGTCTACCTTCATCTACCCGGGCAGTGTCCTTATTAACGATTTCCTTGTTGGCTTTAAGAGGGCTCTCGCATGAGTCCCATGGATGTCCCGGTACACCTGACAGAGTCCATAACGTGACTTGGGGCGCCCGGACAATGCCCAGGTCGCCCCGTTCCATGTCACGCATGGCAATAGCGGTCCGCAGGACGCCAGCCGAAACCGATCGTCCCCAGATTCGCTTCTCTGCTTGAACACTCTTCGCTGTCCTAGTTTGCTGCGTTGGGCGTCAGTTCCATCACTCGTGCAAGTACCGCACATATACCAGAGTCCATAACGTGACTCGGGGCCCCAGGACAATGCCCAGGTCGCCCCGTTCCATGTCACGCATGGCAATAGCGGTCCGTAGGACGCCAGCCGAAACCGGTCATCCCCAGATTCGCTTCTCTGCTTTGGTGAGTTCTTTGGCGTCCACAGCATCATTTGCTATTTTGGACGCTTGACTGCTCATCGTGTCATGGGGCATTTTACTTTACTTTCTCAATCTGAGAGCCCCTGCCATGTGGGATTTTCGTCTTTTTGGACTTCGTTCGATGCGCACGTGCTGTACACTTGGAGATCCCAGCTCTTATCTCCATTTGGTGTAGTGTACTTGGTTCCAATCAACGCACGTGTGCTTTGCCCTAAGACGTCAGTGTTTACACGCTCCGTCGTTTATTGCCATGCTTCTTGCTGAATACTTCGAGGTCAGACGTATCATTTCCCACTTGGTTATTCAGCCCGAATGTAGACTTTCGCTTGCCGTGGAGATCATCATTTGTGTGAGACTCCTTGCAAGCTCGTTCGAATATTTTTGGGTAGCATGCCTTTGCTCAGAGTCAGAGTTTATTTTCCAAGTCCAATTGCGGTGTGTTGCTTTTCATTTCAAACGAGGCTCTTTGATAGGAATGTATTGCTCATGTATATTAGCTATATTTGATATTATGTACGAATTATGTACAAATTTACATACGAATTTCGTATGGTATGGAAGGCAGGTACCATTAAGTACCTGAATGAGAAACGTCACTGTGGAACGTTAATCCCATGGCGCTCGAGCTAGGTCGCGGGTTACCCCTCCGCTTCCTTGGCTCTTGCGCCCTTCAGTTGTCTCTTACGCACATACGGAGGCTGGCTTCGGCTTCCCGAGAAAGGTGTGGGTAACTGCCCCTTCGTTAGGGTCCACCATATCTCTTCGAGCCTACGACTTTAATTCCCTCCTCCGTATGTACGCATGCCTAGAGAAACAACTGGTAGGGTGTCCGGCTACGAGCAGGCAAGCTCTTGCAGACCAGACCCCGCCTTCCTGTCTTTCTTCCTTGGATGCTATATAGCTTAGTTTTGAGGTTTCCTTATAACATCTTCATTGTGAAGTGTTTGAGCAATTCCATTTGAGCCATCATATTTAAGTCTTTGTTTCGCCATGGTTAACAATTTGAGCCATTTTGCAACTTGTGCCATTGGTCGTTCGATTGTTCGAAGTTTACTCTTCCCCTGGATGGGAATGATGGGTATAAATCTAGTTTATCCCCGTTTGCGTCACTGATCAGATGACGAGGCATTTGATGTTACCCGTGGCATACCCGTGTGTTCTGACACCTCTTCGCTTGTATACCACTGTTTCGTGCATTTCCCGACGCTAGTTCAACATTGCGACCAGCCACGTCGGGAAATCGTATTTCGTGTATCTCACGATACTTTGTCATGGATTTTATGTGCATTGCAAGTGACGGGCGAGGCATCGCCTGTTTCCTCGATCAGTTGACTCGACTCGTGAAGTAGATTCTGAACGCGCACCGCACCCCGACGGCTGCCAAATCCAGCGCGATCGGTTTTGCTGAGTACGACCGACACCCTGAGGTGCTCGCCACATAAGAGCCAATTCGTCTGACGACACAAACTCGTGGCAATACTGTGATGAAAAAATTCGGACAGGCAGGGGCGGACAGCCTCGGCCGTTGCGAGCCCGGGCCCTCAGGGATCGGACAAAATATCCTCCCACCTCTCCAGGGTCCGGGCTCTGGCCTGAAGCCTCAAGGCCTTCAGGTCCCTGGCCGATAGGTCACCGCCCTCGCGGAGCTCCTTCCTCCAATAGAGGATTCTCCTCTCAGCGAGGAGCTCCACGGGGTGGGGGATCCGGCCAGGGTGGTCGCCGCCATGTACGATATTGTGCAGAACCCTCGAATCGCTCTGATTATTACGAGCCTCAAGGCTTGTCGCAGCCAGCGTTTTCCACTACCACGGGCCAGGAGCTGAGGCGCCCATATTGGCGCTCTGTACAGAACGATCGAGAGCACCGCACTCACGTACAGGCGGCGAGCCCTCCGACCTGAGCACCCTTGGGCGCGCATTAGACTGGCTACCGCCGGTCCAGCCTTGCGTACTCTGGGGGCCAACTGCCTAAAATGAGGCCTGGAGCTCCACCGGCTGTCCAACGTCATGCCGAGATATTTTATCATCGGCCCGACGCGGATGTGGACGCCATCAACCAGGACCTGTGTCTCCGGTGGCGCCCCTCGATTGCCGTCGTGAAAGAACACGGCTTCAGTCTTTTGGGGCGCCACCTTGAGACCCAGGATCCTGATGGTTCCCACCACCGATGCCACTAGCGTGTCACCCGCGTAACATATGACGTGGCAGCCCGGGGGGAGCAGAGTGCGCAGCACCCGGTAGAGCCAATTTGGCCCTCCTCCATTCTGGGGGGAAGACCCCCTCCCTGAAGCACCCGCTTATGACCTTCGGCGTAGCCGCGGACAGGTTTCCCTCGCCGAGTGCGAGAGCCCAGGCACGGCCAGGGATCCCATCGGGGCCAGGGACTTTCCCCTTGGCCCCGAGCTTTCTCCTGGCCCTGGCGAACTTCTCTGGTCTCACTTCCAGACCCTCATCCCAGTCTCTCTCCCCCAACTCAGGGGCAGGAATCCTGGGGAGACCTCATTCCGCCCTCGGAAAGAGGGCATGCAGGAGCCCCTCGAAGGCCTGGTGGCTCAATGTCTCCGTTGGTGAGGGCGCCCACAGACGAATCTTCCCCATCGTCTTCTTGTATGGGCGAAATCATCCCACGAATCATCGTCCAGAGAGCTCACTACTTGCTCCCAGGCTACTTGCTTAGCCTCGACAATGGCGGCCTTGAGGGCATTCCTCGCACGGAGATAGCCCTCTTTTGCCCCTGCAGCGTCCACGCCTCGTCGCCGAGCCCGGTGATATAACCGTCTGGTACGGACGGAGGCGTCGCGGAGATTCGCTATTTCCTCCGTCCACCAGTATGTAGCCCGGCGTCAGCGGGAGTGGGATCGGAGCATTGCGACGTCACACGCCGACGCCACGGTACCCACTATCTTCCCAGCCTCTTCCGTGGGGCCCCTCGTCTAAGTGCCAGGTGGCCGCAAGTACGGCCGCCCGAAACCTATCCGCGTCAAGTCGGTTGAGAGCCTATCTTTTGGGGAGAGGAAAATCCCTCTCCCCAGGGCAGCGAGCCAGTACCAATGAGAGTTCGGGGAGGCGGAGGGCCCACACTATATGTCTGTGATCAGACAGACAGTGTTTTGCCCTCCACCTCCACTTTCCACTCCTGGAACATCCAAGCGGCCGAGGGGGAAGCCCAGCTCAAATCAATGATCGACTCTCCCCCGGCCGCACACAGGTATTGGTTGACCCCTTGTTCATTAACAAGAGGCTCAACCTCGCTGCCCAGCCGATCACAGCCTCGCCCCGAGGGTTCCTCTGCCGAGGACTACAGCCCCTCAGAGTGGGCGTTAAAACCCCCGGCGGTAACGATGGGTCGTCGGAGATAGCACTTTCGCATTATCTCCCCGATCCCATCGAGGATCCTCTTTATACGTGCGAGACTACCGAGACCGGCTTTGTTCCTGTGGTGGGGGAGATATGCCCCCACCACAGGAACACCATGAAAGAAGGAGGGCGTACTAGGTGGCGACGGGACGCCGTGCGTTCGGGACTTGCATCTCATTTTTCGTTCCGAGGAAAGAAAAATATCGAGAGCGCGGTAGTCGCTAGACCGGGAATCGAACCCGGGTTTTTCGCTTGCCGGGCGACTGCTCTAGACCACTGAGCTATCTGACGCTCCACGCTCACGACACTCTCCCCTCCCCAGATAACGTTGAGAGATGTCGTTCGGAAGCGACATCTCTAGTGCTATCCCGAGCTCACGGCGACTACAGAGAGAGGCATTGTTACTTGTACCTGGTGGTACAAGCTGACAGTCTCTCAAAGTGACGGCCCCCCAATCGACTGCCACATACGAGGACCCCCTTTTCCTGAGTACACAGGCGGCGTCCCCGTTGCGGGGTCCGCCATCATGGCCACTGAGCCATCCGGGCTGCCAAACCAGCATGAATTGGTGGGCGGCACCCAGTGCGTCTCGGTGGCCACCCCCAGCCCGGCGCCCAGTTCCCGGAGGGAACTGGGGCTTCAGTACCCAGAGGTCCTGGGCCCGGGCGCCGCGGACCCGCGTAGGACATGTTCCAATACTCCTTGATTATTGCTTAGGAGGTTTAATTGCTCCTTTATTATTTTTTCATCTTCGGCGTCCATTATTCCGAATAAATTTTTAGCTATGGATACTATGCCATTAATTAATCCTCGTCGCTTATTCGCTTTTCCCAGGTATATCTGGTTTATTAATTGCGCGTTGTTTTTTTATATGTTGTACCTGTTTTCCAGCTAATTCTCCTGGATTGCTGCACATGTTGCGTGTAGGCTGATCTACCTCGTGACATTCACAATGTTTTTTTACTATGTCCACGTACCCGATTACCTCTTCACGCCTTTGGTCTATTGCCTTGGTGTCAAATTTGATTACTGTCTTCCACATGTATGCTACTAGATGTAGGTGTCCTATCTTGTCAAAGTATATCCCGGGTGCATGTGTATACTCTTTTACGGTGTACGGTTTATCTTCTTGCCCCCAGGTAGCTCGTATCCCGAGTGTGAGAAATCTGCAACGAATGCTTTTTGCTGAAAGTGTTCTGCAGAGGTTTTCTTCTTTGCATTTTTGATATGGACCGTGACTTCAGCCTCTGTTACGATGTCGAGTCAACAAGTACGTATGTGTGTTCACATATATTTGTGTTTTTTTTGTGTGGGTTATTGTTTCCTTTTTGGTGCATATATAAAAATACTGTGTCTGTATAGGATTTAGTAGGTCTCATCGTAGAACTGAGCGTGCAGACCGGGTACCGTCGGGTGTGCATCTTCTGGACCCCCGACTTGGAGGTTCGCCCGGTGGCACCGGGGTTGTCTGTGTTGCGTTGGCTTCGGTACACCTGCATCGTTTTGCCATGTACTCCACCAAGTTCACCGTCGCGGTCTTTAAACTGGTGAGTTCTTCCTAATTTTCGATAAATAGTTTAAGTCTATTCGCGTGCGTATGTAGGGTAGATCGTCCCTTCTTAATAGTATAGTTGACGTCGGAATTTCTCGCTAGGTCCTCGTATAGTCCGAGCCACATCGCATCTAACTGTTTGGAGCGTCCCCGTCGCACGGTTTCGTCGTGGAGTAGGACATTGTCTCCTACACGGAACTCATTTGGTTTCGGTTTCCTATCGTAACATCTCTTTATTTTTTTTTCCTCCTTGAGGTTTTCTTTGGTGATCTTGTTTGTTGCTCGTAAGCGGTCCTTTATTTCCTGCGCGTTATCGTCGATAGTGTAGGTGGGTTTAGGCGGTGATAGGAGTGTAGACGGTATCTTTGCGCGGTGTCCGTAGATTAATTTGTAGGGGGTGAATCCCGTACTTGTATGCGGCGTTCTGTTATACGTAAACATTGCGTAGGACACCCATTCGTCCCAATTCGTTTGGTCCGCGTTTATACAGGGTCATCGAAAAGTATTTGGACCCCCCATATCTTCAGTTAGAATGCATTTTGGAGAAAATGTCCAATAACAAAATTGTATGTTTTCAAGCGGGGAGTAAGACGATGATTTTGACTTTGACCTTGACCATGTCCTTCAAGGTCATTCCAAGGTCAACCTTATTTGTTTAATCGAAAACCCCAACATTTTATTGCATATTGTTATAGCTTATCTCGAGAGCTTTCCAAAACACTATAATGAAACATTTTATCATTAAGTACTTTTTGAGTTATAAAGGTATGAAGTTAACAATTTGTTAAGTGGTGTGTGATTCCGGCCAGTTAAGGCAAGAGTGGTGTGTGATTCCGACCAGTTAAGGCAAATTTCATTCCAATGGGTCAGCTTGGGCAAAATATTCAATTATACCAAACATTTCACAACAAATGTTTAAATTGTTGCCCTTCAATAACCTGGCAATATGCCAATCTGTTATAAACAGCTGAAACCGCATTCCGGTACGTTTCTGGCGGTATTCTATCTCTCGAGTTATTCTCCCTCTTAAATCATCTAAATCTTGAGGCTTGGTGGCATAAACTTTACTTTTCAATTAACCCCGCAAAAAAAGTCAAGTGGGGTCAAGTCCAGAGACCGAAGTGGTCACTCAATTGACTCCTTCGCCCTATCCACCTGTTCTGAAAGACCTCATTCAAATATTGACGGACAATGACACCATAATGAGGTGGATCTCCATCCTGTTCGAAATAAATTTCATCCATATTTCCACCAGCTATGTCTCGAATAGCTGGAACAATTTGTTCGCGAAGCATGACTGTGTATACTTGTGCTGTCAAATTGCCTTCAATGAAGAAAGGGCCAACTGGTCTAACATTAAGAATACCAGCCAATACGTTAACTTTTTGTGGATATTGGGTATGATTGTCTTTTCCAATGAACATTAACGTCATTCCAGTATCTACAATTGTATCTATTTACATTTCCAGTCAGTTCAAATGCTGCCTCATCAGAGAAAACAATATTATTAAGTAATAGAGGATCGTCGACAATCATCTCCATCATAAGATCACAAAATTCGATGCGTTTATCAAAATCGTCTTCGGACGACTCTTGGACCAAATGGAGTATGGATTCAATTTCAGAATTTTACTGACAAATACATGACCGATTCTTGATGACATGATCGTGTTCTTGTGCAACGTGATTGATGGAAATGTGGGACTTTCAACGAAAGACTGTAAAACATCTAATGCCTTATCATTACTTGTTGCTGTTTTACGTCTATCAGATCTTCGGCGGCTTTTAACGCTACCAATGTCCTCGAAACGTTGAATAGTACGGATTACAGTACTTTTGGAGATCCTATTATTTTCATTCCGAAAATTTTCATTAAATAATCGCGTTACAGTTTTATACCCTCTTTGTTGATCTCCCCATCCTCGCATCATTAACAGTGTTATTCGATCTCTTTCAGAAAGCTCCGCCATTCTTAATTAAAGCAAAGAGGAATTAATCAGGTAAGTGATAGGAAACTGATCTAAATAAATAACTAAAGAAAAATACTAATTATTAAGTGTTGGTCCAACTTTCGATTTATTTATTTCAACCAGCACTAGCAAAAAGCTCGTTGAGCAACTGAAAATCTAATAATCAATTAATAAAATTTAGGAAATATTCTGGGCTATTGGAAACAAAATGAAGATGTTTGGGACAATCAATTGAAGCGTAATGGCTTCTTTTGTTACAGAAACAATTTTTGGGGCTGTTCGTTTTCGTCCACGAGGTGACTGCTGCTCGCTAAGAAGAAGACAGCACTGCATCAAAGATTCAAATCAGTGATCCGCATTGTTTGCTCAAGAGCTTATATTACTATTGGTGCCTGCGAGAGTGAGACAATAAAGTTCGGCCCCGCCAACGCTTTCGGGCAGATTCCCGCTAACGCCTTCGAACATCAAGCATTCGAGCAGTCATTTTCGGGCAGTTTTCCGCCATAGCCTACTAGCATAACCGCTTGAAGCCGTACAATTTTGCTATTGGACATTTTTCCAAAATGCATTCCTACTGAAAATATTAGGGAAAGCCGATACTTTTCGATTAATGTATTTTCTTTAAACCAATTAATTGGTCTCATTATTTCGCATACAAAAGTATTAAGGTTATGATTACTGAAAACTAAATAATATTTTACAAGATATTTCACATTTTGGGTCAAAATTTTGTGAAATTCAAACCTTTATAACTCAAAAAGTACTTAATGAAAAAATATTTTATTATTTTATTATAGTGTTTTGGAAAGCTCTCAAGATAAGTTATAAGAATATGCTATAAAATATTGGGGTTCCGCTTAGAAAAATAAGGTTGACCTTAAAATTACCTTGAAGGACATGGTCAAGGTCAAAGTCAAGATCATCATCTTACTTCCCGCTTGAAAGCATTGAACTTTGCTATTAGACATTTTCTCAAAAATGCATTCTAACTGATGATTATTGGGGGGGTTCGATACTTTTCGATGACCCTGTATAATGACGTAGATACTCGGCTAACGTTCGATGCGATCGTTCGGGCGCGCCATTGCCCTTGCGGGTGATATGCCGTCGTTTGTATCTTCTCTATCCTTAGGAGTTTGCATGTATTTTTGAACATGCTGCTCAAAAAATTCGTACCTTGATCGGTGATGATCTTTGTAGGTATTCCTACTCTCGTACTCTAACACTATTTTTGTTACGAATTCTTTCGCGACAGTATGCGCTTCTTCGTTTGGTATTGCCATTGCATTAGAAAATTTCGTCAGGTTATCCTGAAACGTTAGTAGATATTTATTCCCACTGTAGGTTGTCGTTAGAGGTCCTACTATATCTAACGCACACTTTTCGAATGGCTGATCAGGTGTGTCAGTCAATACTAGAGGTGATTTTGTTCGCTGTGTCAATTTATTCTTTTGACAATGTTCACATTTACTTATGTAATTTTTTATATCGCGGGTCATTCCCGGCCAATTATGCGTTAATCGTATTCGTTTTAGCGTTCTTTCGAGGTCCCTCTAATGGTGCATCATGATATTCGTATAGTATTTTTTGTTTTTCTTCTTTAGAGTAATCTTGATGATTCTCGGTATCTTTTTCAATCTTGTCCACGTCTGCGGTGTAGATTGGTCACTTATTACTCAGCTGAGCGCGTCGGCGTTCGTGTTCGCCTTTCCTGTTTTATGAACTATTTCATAGTCATATTCCTCTAATTTTAATCGCCACCTTATCAGGCGAGAATCTGGGTCAGTTACATTGAAAAACCAGACTAGCGGTTTATGGTCGGTGACAATTTTAAATTTTGTCCCGTACACATATGGTCCAAAATGTTTGACTGCCCATATGATTGCGAGCATTCCTTTTCCATTGTGCTATAATTTTGTTCGGCGTGTGATAAAATTCTGCTAGCGAAAGCTACCGGCTGATCTTGACCTTCCTTCCCCTGCGATAATATAGCTCCGCTGGCATAATCTGACACGTCAGTAGTAATGATAAATTCTTTCGTGAAGTCGGGGAATGTTAGGACTGGTGCGGTAGTCAATTTAGCTTTTAATATATCGAACGCGTTTTGTTGCTCTTGAGTCCATAAGAATGGCTCCTTTTTCTTGGTTAGCTTGGTTAGAGGCTTGGCAATTCGTGAGAAATATTCTATAAATTTCCAATAGTAACCCGCTAGCCCTATAAAGGATTGTATATCCTTAATCTTTTTGGGAGTAGGGAAGTTTAGAATGGCTTCTAGCTTCGTAGGGTCCGGTAGGATTCCTTTTTCTGAAATTACGTGGCCCAGGTACACCACTTCTTTACGTAAGAATTCGCATTTATCTGGCTGCAATTTTAATCGACTTTCGCGCAGACGGTTCAACACGTGTTTGAGTCGCGTGTTATGTTCCTCTAGACTCGCGGCATATAGTACTATATCATCGAGGTATACCAGGTACTCGATCTCTTGAAGTCCTATCAATACCGTATTCATAAGTCTTTGGAATGTCGCTGGCGCATTTTTTACTCCGAAGGGCATTCGATTAAATTCAAAGTGTCCGCACGGGGTTGAGAACACAACCTTCCTTTTATCGCGTTCTGCCATCTTGATTTAATGATGTCCCGAGGCGAGGTCTAATGTAAAATATTTCGCATTTCCTAACTGGCCCAGTATATCCGTGATATTGGGCAGAGGAAATGAATCGCCGATAGTTAAGTCATTCAACTTCCTAAAGTCGATGACTACTCGAAGCTTTGTTTTTCCGGATACGTCAGGTTTTTTGGGCACCACTAGGAGTGGAGCGTTCCATTGATTGCGGCTCTGACGAATTATCTGATTTTGCAGCATTTCATTTATTTGCGAATCGACTTCGTGATTATGCTTCGCCGGCAGGCGGTATGGCTTTACGTTTACGGGCGCGGTGTCGGATTGCACGTTTATCTCGTGTCGCACGACATCCGTGTAAGTTAATGAATCACCTTCTAGATAGAATATATCGTTGTAGTCAGCACAAATCTGTTCAATTGCTTTTCGCTCTTCGCTATTTAAATGTTTTACACGTAATAATTCTTTTACGCATTCGGCGCGTGATTCAGACATCGCGTTGCGATAACTTGTTCACGTCGCATATACTTCCACGGAATTATCTAGGGCTTCTAGAGTTACATGCGGTATGCCCATTTCGATTTCTTCCTCGGTAGTATTTAATATGTTAATTTTGCAATTATTGTTTGTAGGTTTTACTAAACAGTTGCCGATGAATACCCCAGGGCGTATTTCTTTGGAACATACTAACCCGGTTTAATTTTTATCTACCGTCGTGGGGACTATTGTCGCGCAGCGCGATTTTAAACGGAGGACCGTATGGGGATATAATTTCAGACGTGTATCCTTTATCGTGATTTGCCTTTCCTTGTAGTCGCAGTAGGCCCCTGTTGCTTGTGGGAAATCGATTCCTAATATTCCCTTGTAGTCGGTAGGAAAATCATTGCGCACAACATAAATAATGTGCTTGACAGCTGCTTTTCCTAGCTGGAACGTCGCGCGGAATCTTCCGAGGGTGTATATCGTGTGTCCGGTTATCCCGGTTAATGCTATTCGGTCCTCGTCGATTAGGGTTTCACCCTTGATATGTCGTAATTTAATAAAGCTTATTGCGGGTCCGGTATCCAGCAGAAACGGTGTTTTCTCTTTTTTGAACTGTTTCACCGTTAAATAGAGTAATTCTAATCCCGTTTTTCTCTTATTATTATTGTTTCGAGATTGTAATTGATTTATAGGATACGCGCGGGTGGGTTTGCGTCGTCTGCGTTCTTCGTCGCGGTCGCTGTCCTCGTCGCTTTTTGTATTTCTTGCGAGGCTGATTTTTTCCTCGCGGAACTGTACCGTTCGCGGGCTCAGATTTCGCGTGTTTGCAGTGTCTGCGGCGTGTGCGGGCGTCGTCCTCTTGTGGAGGTTTCGACATTCTTCGTGGTTATGTCCCGATTTGTCGCAGAATGTGCAATGTTTAAGAACATTGTTTACACGCGCGTTGCCCTCCGGTTTAGGCAGTGAGAACCGTGTCCCATATCGGCTGTTGCGGTATTCTCGCCCGGTGTGCCCCAGCTTTCCGCACTTTAAACATTTTAATGCGGACGAATCTCGCACGGGCATGCTATTTGCGTATCTGTGATATCGTGTGGTCATCGCGATATCATGTAGGCGGTTGTTGCCGCTTCCGGCCCCTTTTACTCGTTCTTCTTCGACGGCTTTCGTTATTGCGTCGGCTAATGTAGCGGGGACGCGAGAGCGTACTATTGTTTGTAGCTTTTCGTCCAATCCCAATTGATAGTTTATAAGAGCCTATTGTTTGATGTAGCGATGCATCGTGCTTTTTTCGTGCTCTGAATATTCGTTATCGTCGGTGGTTACCGTGAATAATTCGGTCGCTAATTTCTCTATCCGCTTACCGAAGACACGTGCTTCTTCCCCCGGTTGCTGACGTGCGTAATTAAACTCGCGCTGTAATCGCATGCTGGACTTTTCTCTCGCGTAACATTCTTCTAACGTATTTTTTAACGAGGCGTAGTTGCGCGGATCTCGATTTTTTATTTCGCTAAAGCTATTCCATTTAGTTTTGTGCAAATTATTGCCCGTACTAATGCAGCTTCATCTGCAGGGTGTCTCGAATGCGTAGTCACACGCAGTGAGGAATTCCATTAATCTTTCCTCGTTTGATCCATCGAAAAGTGGAATATGGTCTTTTGCTTCGCGCAGCCTAGCATGATTCTCTGTGTTACGGCCGACGTTATCTATCTCTTGTAGTCTGTTATAGGAATCTCGCTCGTATGGTTCTATTGGCGCGGCGTCGGTGAGAGCTATTCCGACGTTTCTTCGCGCGAGTATTTGCGCTGTTGTGGCGAACGTATTTTTTAGATCCTCTATGCCTTCGATTATTATTTCAAGTAAAACAAACAGTCGATCCGCATCTATCCCTAAACTTCCTGTTATTGGTCGGTCCTGATTCGACTGAATGTTTTCAAATTGCGGCGTGGATTTCTCACAGGGTTGTTGCGTCCCGTCGATTAGTATCGTTGTCAATGTTCTAAGCATTTTGGCTATTTCTTTATCAATCGCGTATCTCATTTCCCGGTTTCCTATAATTTCCGCGGACGTACCCGGTGGTAGTGTGACAGACATTCTGTCCTCGCTAGATATTTGATTTGAATCGAAAATATCGCTATCGTACGACGATAAAGAGAATTCTCCTCTGAGGAAAGGATTACCAGGCGTTCGGCTGATTACCAGCCTCGCATTCTTATGTTTTATTTCGGACGCTTTCGCTCGCTCATACTCGTCGGTAGTTATGAAGGAAGCATCGGACGCACTTTTCGCTGTGTCAAATTGTGTTACTCTATTTGCTTGGTCGGGTCAAATTCTTCCTCAGAAGAGTAATAATATTGTTATGTCCGAGCCACAATGTTTGTGGCGGCGTCCGTTGTCTGTGAGCCTTAGGCATCTGATGCTGATTTTGACAACTGAACGAAGATTGTCTGGACGACGGAAAATCGATGAGAAGGAAACAACAACAGCTGACAGAGAGTCTCTGACCAGCTGTCATCGTAGGCAGACGCGAGAATTGTAGGTCAGAGAATTATTCTTGTTTAAAGCTTGAGCGAGCTGCGCTATATATAGTAAAGCTTGTTATTCTTACACGAGTGTTTTCATTTACCTAAGTGCAAGCGCGAGTGCGAGAGTGAGCGCAACATTTTGGGGGCTCGTCCGGGATTGAATCACAGCTCGTCCGGAATCGAATCATAGACCGGGATAAGAAACAGCATCGTTCGGCGAAAAGGCAAGCAAGAAAGGAAATCATGATGCATTTGCTGAGAGTAACTCGAAGCCAGGCTTCGACGGCAGCATCAAATTTGATAACAGCGGAGCCGAATCAGGGAGCTGAAACAGAGGCAGGAGCTTTGCGAACACTTCTGCGGGAAGTGCAACAGCTTCGCAAGGAGCGAGAACAGGAGCGATAGGAGCTTGAATCAGCTGGCCGCAGGCGGAAAACCTTCACATCTAAGTCACTCTAGAAATGTTTCCTTAGTCGGAATAAAATTAAAGCCCGATATCTATGACGGAACTGTTCTGTTGCGCGATTTTATCAGATTATTTATATTGATAGTAAGAGCTAACAAGAAAGAGATTTAGTTTTACAACATTATTTTTAAATAAAGAGCGTTTTACTCGTTCAAGTGTGTATATTGTTTTGTTTCGAGATAAAGATGGCCCATTCTCTTCTGATTCTGTCGTTTCTATCGTCAATTTTCCATCGATTATTCAAGAAGGCTGCCTTCCCCATGGTTTTTGATCGTGGTTTTTCCGTGGGGCATTGGCGAATGCCGAGGCAGAAACTCGGGGTGTTCTATAAAAGAACGTTGGGTCCACGGTAGTTCCCCCCCTGTCCGAAGAGAAATCAAGGAGGAAACGGACGAAGAAGCGGAACAATAAGCGTATCGTTTTAGAAAGGTCCTGGAGACTGATCATCTCGTAGAGGACGGGGATGTTGTTCTGAAGGCGAAGAGTCAAGATCCTCAGAATCCTTGATTGAGATCAGGAATTCATGGAGTCCGGTAACCTGTAGCAGCAGGTCAGGGTAGGACAAGAGTCATGAAGATCTCTAGAGTCAAGGAAGAGGATGACCTTGCCTAAGAGAATTGTGGGAACGACAATTTTTTCGAAGAGGGGGAGCAGTGTTGTGTCCGAGCCACAAGGTTTGTGGCGGCGTCCGTTGTCTGTGAGCCTTAGGCATCTGATGGTGATTTCGACAACTGAACGAAGATTGTCTGGACGACGGAAAATCGATAAGAAGAAAACAACAATAGCTGACAGAGAATCTGACCAGCTGTCATCGAGGATAGACGAGAGAATTGAGAATTATCAAATAGAGAATTATTCTTGTTTAAAGCTTGAGTGAGCTGCGCTGCAAATAGTAAAGCTTATTATTTTTACGCGAGTGTTTTCATTTACCTAAGTGCAAGCGCGAGTGCGAGAGTGAGCGCAACAATATTCTAGGTTTTTCTGAACGCACGATATCTTGGCTGACTCAGCAAGGTGTAATATTTTAACCGTAGGAATCGACGTGAGTAGCCTAATAGAGTTTAAAGCGGGTTCACTATGCAGCCACGATTTGTTTTTTAAATGTGCGTACGACTCGAGACGTTCCTCTGACATTCGCGATAATTACTCGATACAATTATCGTAATTCGTTTTTTACTTACATTAGCGCATACTGCATGTCGCTGTGCTGCGAACGGCTCGAACTGGCTGGCGTCTGGACGGTGATACTGTTGCGGTAGGTCGGTACCTTGGTGTCGCGTCTCGCTATCGATCTCGGGTCCGATGTCGCTATCTCCGTTACTCAGCTGATTGTTGCCCCTGGTCGGTTCTCCAGTAGTTGATGTTCGCGTTGACGGCTTGGGCTTTCCTCTCCTTGGTGAGCTTTTCCGGGGACGATATTACTTGGTGCCTCTCTACGGCTCGGCAGTTTTCCGTCAGTCTCGGCTCCACATTGGTAGTCGTCGTAATACGATTTTTCTGGCGGCTGTCCTGGCTGACTGCTGCACTCGTTGGTGACGCTCCTTCAGTGTGTTTCGAGCCTCTTATTCACTTACTCTCCTCCTTGACTTTACACTGGTTTCCGTGAAATACTTTTCACGAATAATTCTCGTTTTTTGTTTCAGATACAGGCTTGCTAACTTTTTAAAACAATCCCACTACTGACACCAATTTTGTTACGAGATCCGTACGAGGCAGTGATGAAGGAGATGTTCAATAAAACTTAGTTTTATTTTGGAAAGGAATCTTACTGACTTAACCTTTTGTTAGCGCGTTACAAATGTAGTCTTAGAGATAGAAACGTCTGGTTCGGTTGGCCGGTGGTCTGGGTCTGGCTTCCTTCGATGACAGACGTCGATTTATAGACTCGTCGCCGAAGGAATTTTACAATTCTGGCGGAAACATCGCGTTATTTCCGACCTTTGTCCATGCAGACAGTGCAATATTTGCCTGCTGCCTGTTTTTGGACATTTTTGGACTTTGTCCTATGTGGCGTGATGCTTACCTTGCAACACGTGCGGCGCAGGTGTGGCGAAAGTGCTTCGCATAGCATCTTCGCCAATATAATTAATGCCTATTAATTATAAGTAATTCGTCAATGTCCTGCTTACGGCATGACACTTCTTACCATCGTCCTGTCCATCTTGGTCTCCGTTATCTCCTCCTCCGCTGACATAGCGCTGCCCCCGCAGCCTCCGCATAACTTCTCTCAGGGGATAGAGGGGATGTGGCAAGGGTGGTCCCGACGGGGGCCTCCCTGGCCGCCGTCAGCTCCTCCCGGAGCATCGAATCTCCACCCTCTGCCTTCTTGACTCCTCCCTCCAATTCCCTCGACGCCTCCGCGATCTCTTCCTCTCTGCCATCCCTTGTCACCGTTCTTGCGATAAGCGTCGACAGGATGGCCTCGGAGGTGGCCAGGCCGTAATAGATGACGACCACATATGTCCCCTTCAGGGTTCTTGACCTACACGCCATCAATCTTATCGCGCCCAGTGCACGGCCCACCTCCGAGGCCAATTCCGCTGGTCTTGCCTCCTTTACAATTGCCTTGCACGCGGAGTCCTTGTAAACCTTCTCGGCGGGGCGTTTATCCTTAAGAGATCGGAAGATCCTCCAGTCGAGGAAGTTCCGGGCCTCCTGCTTGAGCCGCTCGAATTCCTGCTCCCTCTTTCTCTCCTTCTCCTTCTCCATCCGCTCCACCATTCCTACTCCCTTTCCCATGGTCTGTCCCTCGCTTTTTTACCTCCGGCTCGAGGGTGGGAACCTCCATCACTGAGGAGCCTCCGCTGCTTGTGGTAGTCCCCTATGTCCGCTTCGTTCCACCAGTCTTTATGACGGAGACCTTCTCGCTACCGGTGGTACTGGCAGCCTTCGATGGTTGCTCCACCCGATGCAGTACAACCCGAGCCTGTGAACCGAGCCATATGTCGGAGCGGATCATTGGACCTCCGGTCCGCCCCGACTCCCCCGCTGCAGACTCTCCTTTCCCTTCTCCTGGGCCTACTCCTGTGCTACCCCTTAGTACTTATGGGCGAAGTTCCCTCTTTACCACTTTGGTATGAAGGGGGCCGGGTTTGTTGGTCTCTGATATCGGGATTTTAGTCCTGGACCCCAGTGACTTTACTGTCCCACGTTGGGTGGCCGCCCTTGTAGCCCTATCCGATGGGCTCACCTCACCATCCCCGCGGTCAGGGAGGTGAAACTGGCTACTCGCCAGTGAGGACAGTGGATGATGCTCTGAATAAGATGACCCTCCAGAAGCTATTCTTCTGTGGTCCATCGCCTTCAACTTCCCGGGAGATGGAAAGGAGGCACCCGCCTGTCGATTCTCTTCCACCTCTCTCTCTACTCCTACCTCTACCTGTGAAAAAGCACTCGCCGAAACGAGTGGTAAGTCCTCAGACGAGCTGTTACGCCCATCCCTGCGGGACTTTGAGGCTCGGCCGAAGGCTCGGAGTTTGTTTTTATAATTTGTCGACAAACCATATGAGTCTCACGAGCACGGCGGGAAGTGGGCGTCGATCCCGAGTAGAGCCTCCACATTACCCGGGACAAGGTTAGCATGTCCCCATGGTGCGCCAAGTTCCACGGGTGAGGATCCACTTGCGACAGTTCTCGTACTTGCCATTCATCCCATAGGCATGGCATTCCTCAACCGTAGGATTACGTGGTCTTTTATAGAGGTCCTGCCTCGCGGTCCGGTCAAATAGGGCCAGACCCCCGGCCCCAGAGACATGACCTAGGGTTACGGTGTAGTAAGTTAGGGTACGCCGGGATTCGCCTGGATCCCCCGTACCAGGATGCCGAGGTACCCTGGCCCCTAACGCCCATCCCCTTTCCCCCTATAATCCCCCCATCCCGAAACCCACTCTACCCTGAACCCGAGGTGCTCTTAGCAAGCAATCCTCCCCATCTGGCCCTCCCTCCGGTTGGACCGGAGATACTGCCCAGATGGATCGATGAATCGCTTGAGCCTCCCCACTACGACAAGGTGGCACCATATCGGGGAGGCCGAAGATATACCTGCGGAAATGCGTTACAACACGGTGCATCTGATACAATGGTTGGGACGACGTATTTTGCGAACCTGTACAACGAGCAAAGGATAAAGACGTTTTTATCTCTCAATATTGCATTTCTTTATTAGAGATCCAAAAAACCGAATATTACAATTACAATAATGTTACATACAACAAAATATCACGTTCCGCGTCTCGCAAATAGTAATCCAGATTGCAGTAGCAAATGTCCTCTCATCAGCTGGTCGCCGTTGTTCACGTCACACATTTGCACCACTTATTTCAGTCCGCTGACAAAATACGATATTTTGGGCACGTTTTTGCTGACCGAAACGGAATCGTCCAGGTATCGGTGATATTGGAGTTCCCTGTTCAAAGGAAGAGGCTGAAAAAAATGAGCGTGTAACGCTACTATATGCGGCGGCAACATGCGGCTGTCACTTGTCGCGGCACTATCATCGTCATCAGCGGAGCTCGTCGCAGAGCCATTCCAGCTTCCTCGTTGAATAATATCGCACAGGTGTCGAAGTTCGCGCGGTGATGCTTTCGTACCAGAGTGCACAATGTGCCAATTTACAAGACACGCGGGCGATGCGTGTCTTCTGTGTTTCATAAACAGCGTCATCGTCGAACGAGGAGGAGGTTACAGACTGCGTTATGTCATCGATTACCTCGGTGTCTGTCGCTCCACATATGACAGCCAATGACAATGTGTAATCTAATATCGGTAGTCCTCGCCAGACTGCAACGTCACCGTACTCTTCTCCCCTCTCTTCATCTTCGTCATTCTTGGTGGCATTGCTTAGTGACGACTCGTATTCGGGTGGCTCCACGGCTCATTGCTCGTGCTCGGACTTGAGTGGATCAACGTGCCCATCGCTATCCCCTCCGCGATTCCACGAGCGTGCTAGCACAGTGATGTAACTAGCACAGTGATGTAACAGTCGTACTAGCGATCAAAGATGCGGTTAGCTCGAGCTCGTGCTCTGTCGTCACATCTCTCCCACAGGTCGAAGCGAGACTCAAGTGTACGATGGGTCAAAATTGAGGATATGTTCAAGGGATCTCGAAAAGCGCGTCGTTCATCCGTCTCGTCATCGAATGCCAGACAGCGAAAAATACGATAAATCAGGGACTGACAGAACGTGAAATGCGGTGAAGAGCCGTACATCATGTGTTCATTCATACATTCTTCGATCTCTAGCGACGCTTCGATCCCGCGAACAATCATGACGGTCATGAAAGCATCTTCGTCGAAATCCGCGTTTAGATTTTTCAACACGAACGGCGAAACGTAAATGGCATCGCAATATTCCACGTTACGAGACAGCCCATGTAGGGTCGCCAGTAGTGACAATGAATCCAATGCTTGGCCGAAGCTATGGCACCCAACTATCAGCCAAAATTTTCTCAGCCAGTACTGGCATAATGCTGGCAAATAACTGGTTACCGGAAGCTGACGCTTGGCCGATGTTTGGCAGCCAACCGTTGGCCTGAATTCTGTCAGCCAGTACTGGCCCAACACTGGCAAATGACTGACTGTCGAAAACCGATGTTTGGTCGATGTCTGGTGGCCAACTGCCGGCCAGCGGTCGAGAGCCGATGTTTGGCCCACATATGATATACAATTATTGGCCGGTATTTTGTCAGCCAGTACTCAGCCATTATTGGCTAATGATTGGTTTCATACCTACATAGAATAGCTTGGTTTTATAACGGAAACCAATACCTGGCCGAGGGTTGGCAACCGTACGTCAGCCAGAATTTTAGTTGCTAATATCAGGTCAGAGATATGTAAAATAGACGTCGGTACTAATCTAAATTGTGCTATAATTAACATATTCATATATTAATATAAATTAATATTTTGACATTGCAATAAACTCAAAAAACAATAATCTTAATTATCACTACAGAACTTTGGCAGAAAGTTGCCCGCCATACGGTCACACAGCGACTATTGTTATAATACGTTTGCCAATGCTTCAACAAAACTTACGAAGAGTTCAGGACCAGGGTTCGGAAATAGGAAATAATAGTGATCCAGCGATGATATATAATATCAACATGGATAATAATAATCTAATTCAATGTATACGTCGATTGTCCCAAAAATGTTTCCGCAAAATCTGATAAAAACGTATAATTAATATTTGAAATATATATATATATATATATATTGGTTTCATCGTTTCTCAAAATATTCTCCGTTACAATTTGTTTGTTACTGTTTGTAACAGATATAATTAATTGTAACGGAGAATATTTTAAATATCGATAAAGAAATTAATTAGATGCTTTTATACGATTTTGCGGAAACTTTCGGAGCAACTTACCCATTGCTATCAACGTAGATATTACATATAATCGCTTGCTCATTATTATCTTCACTTAGTATTAAAAATATAAAACGTAATTGTTAACGACATGTGCGGAGTTTATTATACGGCAATAAAATGCAATTTTTTTTAATAAAGTTTAACACAATATATATCAGGTGTAGTAAAAAGAAATCCATTATTTTTCCAATATGGCTTTAGTTATCTGTATCTCGCGTTGTATAAGTCTGATCGGGTTCCACTAGATGACGTTAGAAAAATGAAATTTCGTACTAAAAAAACTTTTCTGACAGTTTTGTGATTAGTTGACTCAGTTTTGTTTGAGCGCGCGTCAAAGATGGACACTAGCAAAGAGAAAATACGCTATATTTTACAGTTTTTCTTCGATAAAGGCGAAAACGCAAGCCAGGCGGCTGAAAATGTGAATAGTATTTATGGTCCTGATACTGTAACAGCCAATCACGCGCAATTTTGGTTTCGTCGATTCCGTTCCGGTAATTTCGATGTCAAAGATGCACCACGTACTGGAAGGCCAATTGTCGAAAATATCGATAAAATCATGGACATTGTCGAGTCCGACCGTCATGTAAGCACTATTTCGATTGCCCAAGAGCTAAAGATAGCACAAAAAACCGTTTGGAACTATTTGAATAAGGTTGGATACAAAAAGAAGCTCGATGTATGGGTGCTACACGAGTTAACGCAAAAAAACCTCATGGACCGAATTTCCATCTGCGAATCGCTGCTGAATCGCAACAAAATCGACCCATCTCTGAAGCGGTTGGTCACTGGTGATGAAAAGTGGATCACTTACGACAACGTCAAGCGAAAACGGTCGTGGTCGAATCGCGGTGAGCCGCCGGAAACGGTGGTCAAGCCAGGATTGACGGCCAGGAAGGTTTTGCTGTGTGTTTGGTGGGATTGGCAGGGAATTATCTACTATGAGCTGCTCCTCTACGGCAAAACTCTTAACTCGGAACTGTACTGTCAACAATTGGACCGTCTGAAGGAAGCAATCGCCCAGAAGCGGCCAGCTTTGGCCAATAGAAGAGGAATTGTGTTCCATCAGGACAACGCCAGGCCACACACATCGATAGTGACTCGCCAGAAGCTCCGGGAGCTCTGTTGGGAGGTTCTTATGCATCCACCTTATAGTCCGGACCTGGCACCAAGTGCTTACCATCTGTTCCTTTCCATGGCGAACAATTTTGTTGGTGAAAAATTCGCTACAAGAGAGGCTTGTGAAAATCGACTGTCTCAATTTTTTGCCAATAGGGACGAGGGCTTCTATGAGAGAGGCATAATGAAATTACCTTCAAAATGGTAACAAGTTATCGAACAAAACGGCGCATATTTGACCTAAATCGGATCATTCTAACTATGGTAATGAAAGCCTTCAATTTCATGCAAAAATAATTTCTTTTTACTACACCTGATATATTAATTGTAACATATCATGTATTAATTATATATTAATTGTTATAATATATATTGTTTAATATGTTCCGCAAGACGTATGCATACAGAGAAAGAGAGAGAGAGAAGGTCTGAAGACACGTCATTACAAAATCGAGATCCATCCAAAGTTCTGCCGCAGTTCCACAAGCTTTTGTCCTGAAAGAATCGCGTATATACTGTAAGTATCCCATACATTGTTCAAATTCTCGTTGAAGCATGCATGATGTAACACTAGAACGACGGCTGGCTCATTCTTTGTCCATTTATATACAGGGTGGAGAAAAAACCACGGGACCCCTGAAAACTTCGAAAAATATACACTTTATAAAAAAATGTTTCAGACGAAAGTTATAGCGTTAAAAAAGATCTATTTACCGATCTTAACAATTTGACCTTGAGTGGCGTCATCAAGGTTTGGACAAAGTCATCTCGGATTTTTTAAACGGAACCCCAACTTTTTATTGCATATTCTTATAGCCCCTCTTCAGAACTTTTCAAAGCACTATGGTTTTATCCAATTTGAATAAGCTGCTCCCAAGTTATCGAGTTTTTTATAGTAAGATATCTAGCCAACTAAGGCAAGATCGTAGGATGATCCGGCCAACTAAGGCAAGATCATAGGTTGATCCGGCCAACTAAGGCAAGATCGGAGGATGATCCAGTGATGTTGATGGCGGACATTTTGAACAATTACTTTAAAGCTTTCTAATATTGCCTTAGTTGGCCAGATAACTCCCGACCTTGCCTTAGTTGACCGGATCATCCTCCGATCTTGCCTTAGTTAGCTGGATCATCCTCCGATCTTGCCTTAGTTGGCCGGATTATCCTACGATCTTGTCTTAGTTGGCCGGATCATCCTACGATCTGGCCTTAATTGGTTGGATCATCTTCCGATCTTGCATTAGTTGGCCTAGATATCTTACTTTAAGAAACTCGATAACTTCGGAACAGCTTATTCAAATTGAATAAAGCCATAGTGCTTTGAAAAAGTCTGAAGAAGGGCTATAAGAATATGTAATAAAAAATTTGGGGTTCTATTTAAAAAATCCAAGGTGACTTTGTCCTGACCTTGGTGACGCCACCCAAGGTCAAATTGTTAAGACCGGTAAATAGATCTTTTTTAACGCTACAACTTTTGTCTGAAACTTTTTTTATAAAGTGTATATTTTTCGAAATTTTCAGGGGTCCCGGGTTTTTTCTTCATCCTGTATATATTTTTGTTTTCTTATTTTCCTGCAATTTCACATTGAGGGCTAGATTTTTCTATGTTTTCATTAACTAGAAAATAATGAAAAGTCAGGAAAGGGAAACTTAGCCCTTCAGAGGAAACCGTGCAGAGAAGTGGGAAAAGAAAGATTTTACAAATGGAAACGTCTTAGCCGCTGTTGCAGCGTCACCATGAAATTCGTTACAAATAAAAATACTAATCAGAAGAGCAGGTAAGTCGTCGGAAAAGTGCAGGAGAACGTCTGCGCAGGAACGCACAACATAGTAAAGTGAACGGAGAAGCGCAGGAAAACATCTGAATGTCGTAATAAGAACGAAACAACTGGAAACGTAAGAAGTTTATAATGATTCGAGTCTCTTATGACTGACAACCAAATTCATGAGTGTGCGAAATAAAACGTGCTGATATAACACGTTACTCAATAAGTTCGTAGGATGACATATAAATAGCGCTACTGTTGACAAATCCATATAATTTTTAAGAAGTGCTAACCTTCAAATGATACGTGTCAAATTTCATGACGATCGGACGTTCAGTTCACAAGTTACAGTGGTTTTAGTGACGCACGACGTCGACTCGTTTTAGCAAGGCTGCAATTTCGGTAATCACTTCTTCATTGGAGCCAAATCTCTTTCTCTGGAGCTTTCCCTACCGATTTGACTCTGGAATATAGTGATTGATCCATGTTTCATCCATTGTCACATACCGCATCAAAAAATCCTTTTTATTGCGCTGAAACAGCTCCAAACAGCCTGCTGAATCGTCGACGCATTGCTAAAACGAGTCGACGTCGTGCTTCACTAAAACTATTGCAACTTATGAACTAAACATCCGATTGTCATGAAGTTTTGACACGTATCATTTGAAGGTTAGTACTTCCTAAAAATTAGATGGATTTGTCAATAGTAGCGCCATTTATATGTCATCCTACGAATTTATTGAGTGACGTGTTATTAAATACATTACATACTTATTCCGTACATCTTCTTTTTCGCCCTTCTTCGCGATCGCTTGCTCTGGATAACCATCTACTTAGATATGTACATAATTTTTTGTAGTCCTGACTTCGTCCAAATTTGTCAAACAATACATCTAAAAAAAATATATATTGTTACGTCCTCGGGCAGCTTTTGCGAGATCTCACTATCACTCACTCACTTACTCACACCCGAAATGAATCAGTCGACTCAGAAAGTAAAGGAAATTTATTAATACAATGAAACAAGGCGGTTAAACAAAATAGAATTGCCCGAGAAACATTCATTCAAGAACAGTCTCGAATGCATTCGCTCGTTGCGGAAGCCAGACCAAATCTGACATGGTGTCAGAAAAACAACAGAAATACAGGTTGTTTATAAACAACCCTCCTAGCGATGATATTCAGGGGTTGAGAATCCAGGGACGTAACACTGCCCCCCTTCAAAATTGTCGTCCCGACAATTAGAGGGTTACTCATTGCTGTTTTTAAATTTTGTGCTTCGATGTCGATCTCAGGATTCCGACGATCCAATCGTACATCCGCACACGTCGACTCCAGGGTACCAACGAGCCTTCCTGTTCTACCCTGGACTGCTGTCACAGGTTACCAAACGACTCGCCATACCGGTCCCAATCGACTCACAGCTACACGTTGACTCCAGGGTTTCGACGAATCATCCTGCTCTACCCCGGGTTGCTACCTTAGGTTACCGAGCGATCCGTTGTTTCCGAACCCAATCGACCCCCGATGCTCGTTTCGTTACATCCTGGTTTCCCTGCGTGCTTGTAGAAATCTTCGGATAAGGGGGGAGTTACTTCCGTGGACCCATTGTCCCTCGTGGACTCCCCAAATCTCTGCCTCGGCATTTGCTCAAAGTCCCGCGGAAAAATCACGGATCAAAAACCGCGGGCAAAGCAGTCTTCTTAGAATCAAACAAAGATGAAACTTCCTTCTTCCTGGAAGGTTCAGCTCGACGATTAGCCTGATCGTCATTTCCGGGAAACTTTTCCCAAGCAGAACCTCTCTAAGGCAAAATCTCTTTCTACTCGAAGGTTCTGGAAAAGTAAATAAAAATTTCGCAGTAATAAATTCTTTTTTTAATTTAATTGATAAAATTTTCTTCTAAATTCCCTTTTTTCTTCTAAATTCATAGACATTTTTTTCGGGCCCCAATCTACTCTAACAATTCTGATCTCTTTCAAGAAAAGGAGCTATCCTGTTTGCATGTACAACCTTTTTCCTGTGCCTAGGAGTTTTCTGTATGCAATAAACCACATCATTAAACTTTTTAACTACCGAGTAAGGGCCCTCCCAATTGCTCTGCAATTTTTGAGCTTTTCCTTTTGAACTCGCAGCCAAAGCATTAGTTTTCATTGATTCGTCCCAATTATTCGCGCGCGCGATCAAAAGAAATTGCGAGAGGAACTCCCGCAGCGGAACTTTTCCGTCAAACGTATCGGGCTTTAATTTAAAGCCCATTTTTGCGCGAAAATCATTATTTGAGTCCCCACAAGCTCTGTTTTCGGTGTCATTCGAGCGGTGTTATTGGGAGGACTTAGCTGTAAAATTTCCTCCCGCGAAGCAATTCTCTGTTCAAGTTGACGCAGCTCTTCGTCGCGCTGTTGCATCGTAGCTTCGAAGCGTATCTGCTGTTGATTTCGCTCCTCTTGCAGCTACCAAATTTCATCTGTCGCAGCCTGCAACAGCTCAGCTTGCGTCGGTGTCTGTTCCTCCGGCGTCCCGCTGACGATGATTCGAGACGGAGCTTGTGATCGGGTAACCCTCGGTGAATGTTGCGTCGTCATTTTTGTCGATCCTTTGTAGCTCGTTGTTTCCAATCGGCTCGTCGTTCGTTCGATCCCGGACGAGCCCCCAAAATGTCCTCGGGCAGCTTTTGCGAGATCTCACTATCACTCACTCACTTACTCACACCCGAAATGAATCAGTCGACTTAGAAAGTAAAGGAAATTTATTAATACAATGAAACAAGGCGGTCAAACAAAATAGAATTGCCCGAGAAACGTTAATTCAAGAACAGTCTCGAATGCATTCGCTCGTTGCAGAAGCCAGACCAAATCTGACATGGTGTCAGGAAAACAACAGAAATACAGGTTGTTTATAAACAACCCTCCTAGCGATGATATTCAGGGGTTGAGAATCCAGGGACGTAACAATATATATATATATACATATACAGGGTCATCGAAAAGTATCGGACCCCCCAATATCTTCAGTTAGAATGCATTTTGGAGAAAATGTCCAATAGCAAAGTTATATGGTTTGAAGAGGGGAGTAAGATGATGATCTTGACTTTGACCTTGACCATGTTCTTCAAGGTCAACCTTATTTTTTTAAATGGAACACCCAACATTTTATTGCACATTCTTATAGCATATCTCGAGAGCTTACCAAAACACTATAATAAAATATTTTTTCACTAAGTACTTTTTGAGTTATACAGGTTTGAAGTTAACAATTTGTTAAGTGGTGTGTGATTCCGGCCAGTTAAGGCAAGAGTGGTGTGTGATTCCGACCAGTTAAAGCAAGAGTGGTGTGTGATTCCGGTCAGTTAAGGCAAGAGTGGTGTGTGATTCTGATTAGTTAAGGCAAGAGTGGTGTGTGATTCCGACCAGTTAAGGCAAGAGTGGTGTGTGATTCCGACCTGTTAAGGCAAGAATGGTGTGTGATTCCGGCCAGTTAAGGCAAGAGTGGTGTGTGATTCCGACCACTTAAGGCGAATTTCATTCCAATGGGTCAGCTTGGGCAAAATATTCAATTGTTCCAAACAGTTCACAACAAATGTTCAAATTGTTGCCCTTCAATAACCTGGCAATATGTCAATCTATTATAAACAACTGAAACCGCATTCCGGTACGTTTCCGGCGGTATTAGTTCTATCTCTCGAGTTATTCTCCCTCTTAAATCATCTAAATCTTGAGGCTTGGTGGCATGAACTTCACTTTTCAAGTAACCCCACAAAAAAAAGTCAAATGGGGTCAAGTCCGGAGACCGAGGTAGCCACTCATATGACCCCTTCGCCCTATCCAGCTGTCTTGAAAGACCTCATTCAAATATTGACGATGACACCACAATGAGGTGAAGCTCCATCCTGTTGGAAATAAATTTCATCCATATTTCCACCAGCTATGTTTCGAATAGCTGGAACAATTTTTTCGCGAAGCATGACTGTGTATGCTTGTGCTGTCAAATTGCCTTCAATGAAGAAAGGGCCAACTGATCTACCATTAAGAATACCAGCCCATATGTTAACCTTTCGTGGATATTGGGTATGATTGTCTCTTTTCCAATCAGGATTAACGTCACTCCAGTATCTACAATTGTATCTATTTCCATTTCCAGTCAGTTCAAATGTTGCCTCATCAGAGAAAACAATATTATTAAGTAATAGAGGATCGTCAACAATCATCTCCATCATAAGATCACAAAATTCGATGCGTCTATCAAAATCGTCTTCGGACGACTCTTGGACCAAATGGAGTTTGTACGGATGCCATTTATTCAATTTCAGAAGTTTACTGACAGATGCATGACCGATTTCGTGTTCTTGTGCAACGTGATTGATGGAAATGTGGGACTTTCAACGAAAGACTGTAAAACATCTAATGTCTTATCATTACTTGTTGCTGTTTTACGTCTACCAGATCTTCGGCGGCTTTTAACGCTACCAATGTCCTCGAAACGTTGAATAGTACAGATTATAGTACTTTCGGAGATCCTATTATTTTCATTCCGAAAATTTTCATTAAATAATCGCGTTACTGTTTTATACCCTCTTTGTTGATCTTCCCATCCTCGCATCATTAACAGTGTTATTCGATCTCTTTCAGAAAGCTCCGCCATTCTTAATTAAAGCAAAGAGGAATTAATCAGGTAAGTGATAGGAAACTGATCTAAATAAATAACTAAAGAAAAATACTAATTATTAAGTGTTGGTCCAACTTTCGATTTATTTATTTCAACCAGCACTAGCAAAAAGCTCGTTGAGCAACTGAAAATCTAATAGATCAATTAATAAAATTTAGGAAATATTCTGGGCTATTGGAAACAAAATGAAGAGGTTTGGGACAATCAATTGAAGCGCAATGGCTTCTTTTGTTACAGAAACAGTTTTTGGGGCTGTTCGTTTTCGTCCACGAGGTGACTGCTGCTCGCTAAGAAGAAGACAGCACTGCATCAAAGATTCAAATCAGTGATCCGCATTGTTTGCTCAAAAGCTTGTATTACTATTGGTGCCTGCGAGAGTGAGACAATAAAGATCGGCACCGCTAACGCTTTCGGGCAGATTCCCGCTAACGCTTTCGGACATCACGCATTCGAGCAGCTTCTCGCGATCACCTTCGGGCAGTTTTCCGCCATAGCCTACTAGTATAACCGCTTGAAGCCGTACAACTTTGCTATTGCTATATTTTGGATATATTTCCAAAATGCATTCTTACTGAAAATATTAGGGAGAGCTGATATTTTTCGATTAATGTATTTTCTTTAATCCAATTAATTGGTCTCATTATTTCGCGCACAAAAGTATTAGGTTATGATTACTGAAAACTAAATAATATTTTACAAGATATTTTACATTTTGTGGCAAAAATTGTTAACTTCAAACCTTTATAACTCAAAAAGTTCTTAATGAAAAAATGATTTATTGTAGTGTTTTGGGAAGCTCTCGAGATAAGCTATATGAATATATAATAAAATGTTGGGGATTCCATTAAAAAAAATAAGGTTGACATTGAAATGACCTTGAAGGATATGGTCAAGGTAAAAGACAAGGACATCATCTTACTCGCCGCTTGAAACCATACAAATTTGCTATTTGACATTTTGTCCAAAATACATTCTAACGGAAGATATTAGGGGGGTCCGATACTTTTCGATGACCATGTATATACAGGGTAAGTCAATTAAAGTGTTACAGACTTATATCTTGGAAATGAATAATTTTAGAGAAAAATGTTTCAGACAAAAGTTGCATGGTGTCAAATGGGACATAAAAAGGTATCACTGATTAGACCTTGGTTAGCCATTTGAAGGTTACGTGAAAGTCACCAACAATTTTTCAAATGGAACGCCCTACCTTTTTTGGCATATTCTTATAACGTATTTCAAGGGATTTCCAAAACACTACAAAGAAGTATTTTTTTGTTAAGTACATCCCGAGTTATGAAGCTTCAAAGTTGCAGTACCGCCGGCATTTGCATTATCCAAGGTGTACCGCGTGGAGGTTGCACGGTCGGATTTACACCTCTTTGTGTGTGTGTGTGTGTGTGTGTGTGTGTGTGTGTGTAATAGTGTGTTCATCACAGAGATAAAGACCCCATGATCGTCACCTCCATAGTATTTTATGACTCCAAACTTTATCTACTGTGTCTGTATGAGAAATAAATAAAATTTAAAAAAATTTATTGCATTGTATGTTCAAAATGCTTACCCTCTGCTAAAATACATTTCAAAATTCTTTCACGGAAACACTCTCGGACGTGAGCTAACATTTCTGGTGTCACTTCAGCGCAGGCTCGACGAATTCTATTTTTCATGTCCTCAGCTGTTGTGGGTGCAATTGATATCACTCGATCTTTTATAAAACCCCAGAGGAAGAAATTTAATGATGTTAAATCAGGCGAGCGAGCCGGCCATTCGATATGTCCTCCTCGTCCTATCCATTTTCTAGGAAACATTTGGTTCATGACTCGTCTAGAACACATCGCATTATGTGGAGGTGCATCATCGTGCTGCATCCACATGTTTATTCTAATATTTAACGGAACATCTTCAAGTAGTTGCGGAAGTATGTCTCTTAAAAAATTGGAATACAGTGGGCCATTTAAATGTCCCTCGAAGAAGTAGGGACCTAAAACCCAATCTCCCACAATCCCACACCAGACGTTTACAGACCATGGGTATTGATGCGCAACAGTTCTCATCCAATGAGGATTTATATCAGACTAGTAATGCATATTATGTCTGTTAATCTGTCCAGTATTTGTAAAATTGGCTTCATCAGAAAACATCAAACGATATGCAAAATGAGGATTAAGATTAAAATTGCAATTAAAATTGCAATTAAAATTGCATCACTGCGTTAGCGCATTATCATTCACGCGCTCACTTTTGATCCGACTGGCAGCGACGCATATCACTCGATACGTTATCATTATCAAAATGAATACTTTTGAAGAAGAGTTTAACATGTTAATGACTTTAGGAGAATGTAGGGGTAACTATAGTGTTACGTCCTAGAGGAGGAACGCAACCTTTTCGTTCGCAGGAAAGGCGAACCTCGCTCGTACACGCGTGTCAGTGAACGGGTCAGGAACCGACGGGTCCCTTTACTCGGACACCGACTTACGACGAGTGGTCCGTTTTTCGGTCAAGGACGCGAGTCCCTTTACCGGGGATAGGACCATGAGTTGACTGTTGGAAGGGTGGGTGTGATTTTGAAATCAATTGATGGAAATAAATTAATAGCAAATTTATTAAAATATAAGTGACAACGAAATCGTATACGGCGCAGTTTGAAGTATTACAATAAATAAGATTACGGCGCGGTTTGAAGTATTACAATAAATAAGATTACGGCGCGGTCTATTATAATTTGCTTATGTGATGGTGTGTATGTGTACGTGTATGTGCAGGTAATCCGGGGTAGAAGAGGGAAGCAAAAGATAGAGAGATTAATATAGAAAAACTAGTCAAGTGAAGGGGAACGAGAGAGGTTTGGCGAATTAAGAGGAGTGGACAGTTCGGAAAAAGAGATAGGAGAATAAGATATTGGAGGAATGGAAGGAGTGGATGCACATGTGGGAGAGGAGGTAGGAGTATCAGGGGATAAATATTGAGAAAATAGGAAAGGAGGTAGGATTTTCGGGTCTGGATGGAAATCTTATCTAATCCGATGCTAATTATGTTTCTGATATACTGTAATTGTTGATCAAAATTGTATGGGTCTGTTATCTCGTCAAAGAGGTGAAGGATCCGATGGATGGTTACTAGTGAATGATAGTAATGGCTCACTAAAACCGTAATTTTACAAGGGTGGAATTAGTAAGAATGGAGGTAAGGCGGTTAGAATAGTAAATAAAACTACTTACTGCTGATTCACGCAAGGAAAGGAGTGGTTGAAATAGTCTGCGTGGGGTCCCAATTTCGGGTTGTCCACTCCCAACTGGCAGTTGCTTCTCTTTTTTTTTGTTTTTGGAAGGTTGGCGAGACCCCACTGAGAATAGTATTCGTGGAACACTGTGCACTTGTCACATTTGAGTCACGGGTTATCAAAATCTGAATATCTGAATTGAGTCTAAACCTGAGTCCGAATCTGAATACGACTTTTTCGTATTCGTATGTTCTTCTGTTCGCGGAGGCGGATTACCGCGGCTTTTATATCAATGATCGGAGGCAGAAACTATCAGGGTGGGTAGAGAGATGGCCCTTTGAGGAAGGGGTGAAGCCCTAAGGAGAACCCAATGAAGTTAAAGATTTTGTTACTAATTTTTATTATTGGTCCTGGTTGATAGTAGTGGGAAAAAGTCTTAGCCATTAGCGAAGTTAAAAGACATCGTGGGACGAGACGGTTAGTTTTTGGGGATATGAATATGGAAGGGCTAAAGGGTGGAGCGTGGGTGTCTCATAGTTTTAGATGGATATGATATGATTGGCTGAATGGATTAGGCGCGACAAGCGTGGAGGTGGTGGATTCTTGAGATAGAGAAATGTATACAAGTGGCCGGCTGGAAAAATCAAAATGCCGTAAATCAAAGGCTGAGATCAGATTTTACGACTATCAATGAAGTAAACTTTGTTGGTTAACTGATAGGGCACATATGGTTTTGGATTGGGAAGATGTAAGTTTCAAGTTTTAGAGCAGGAATACTCTGAGTTGCTTTGTTTTACTGAAGGTTTGTTAGCGCGGAGTTTCAAATTTTTATAGCTAGGACGACGGGCACACTTGGCGAACACTACCCAGATATAAACTTTAAACGAAGACGTGTAGATTTTTACAACAGGGCACTGTTTCCTGTTATGAAATTTTTCCCGAATCGCCTTTCATTTGGCGCGACGGCTGTTCGCCAGATGGGTCTGTTTCTTAATTTATATTTATATATGTATATATTGCTATTATAGTTATATTAGGAGAATATAAATCCGCAAGAGTAAAAGACAATTTTGTTAGTTAAATCTGCAGGACGTAATAATAGGGCAGCTACAATTATGTTTAATGAACGCTATCCAAATTATCCACAAAAGTCTCATATGACATTTTATCGGATGAAAAAGAGATTCCTCCAATATGGTTGTGTGCAACCCAAACGAAATAGACAATCAACGATTGTTAATGAAGAAAATGCAGCAGATGTTATTGCATATGTGTCATTAAATCCACATTCAAGTTCCAGGCAGATTTCAACAGAAAGTAGAATAAGCCAAACATCCGTTATGCGAATTCTACACAAATATAAATTTCATCCTTACCACATGTCTTTATATCAAAATTTATACGGAAACGACTTTGCAAATCGCGTTAACTTTTGTAATTGGATTCGTCGACAACTTAATCTTAATCCTCATTTTGCATATCATTTGATGTTTTCTGATGAAACCAATTTTACAAATACTGGACAGATTCACAGACATAATATGCATTTCTGGTCTGATATAAATCCCCATTGGATGAGAACTGTTGCGCATCAATACCCATGGTCTTTAAACGTCTGCACGGTGGTCCAGGTACGCTGAAAAGCTGGCCAAAATCCCAAATCATAAAGTCGTAAAATAAGGTTCGAAACTAAGATAGTGAAAGATAAAGGTCGATAGAATTGTAAAATATCAATAATTGCAATAAAGTCGTAACCCTCAGTCCATGACGCACTCTTAAAGTCGTAGAATATTGTGAGTGTTTCGAATGCATAATATTACGACTTGCGGATATAGAGTTATCATATTTGTTTACAACTCATACAGAGCTCCTATGTGGAAAATGATATTGCATTATGTTTCTTGCAACATTAAGTTGTAAAAATATATGGCTGAAGTTGGCTAATACATTGAGTTGCCTGTGCTATTAAGTAGTTGTAATCGCTGTTAATTTCAAGAGTTATTGGAACTTCTCATAGAGTTATAAAACGACTCAAACGTTATCAAGCGGAGATTCCTTTTTTATAGACAACTTTAATACTTATGCTATTAGAAATCACAAACCAGACTTGCTCATATGTGCTCTTTTTCCTGAAAAAAAAAAAATTAAGCGAACCTTCTCATTTGGTGTGGCGAGAAATTGACTTGTTTTTCATGAATTTTTTTTGCGGAAGCTGAAAGGTTTATGTGTTGGATTGTTTTTGGAGATTATGTAATGATATTTGAAAAATATTTACAAATTTTTACAAGCATCTATAGTTATATATATAGAAGATATTGTAGTGAAAGCAAGAATAGGTTACAAATGGAAGCTATGTACAATATTTTCTATGTATTTAACTGTACCTATTTGTAAAAATTTACATATATTCTTCAAACATTATTAAATAATCTCCAAATAATCAAACCCATGAACTTTTCGGCTTCCAAGAAAAAAATCCTAAAATGCGCCTGTTTCTCGCATCGCTGAATAAAAAATCCTCTTAATGTCTCAATATTATTCTCCTATGCCTAAGTTACAGATAGTGCAGAAGGAATAACATTTTATTTTGTTTATTTGTTATTTATTATTTTATATGTTATTTATTATTTTCATCCTTTATTTCATAATGGTTGTGTGATGAAACTACAGTTAAAAAATTTTTTTATTGACTTTCTGTGGTTTTTTTTTATGCGAAGCGATGTATAACATAACGCAATTGGTATAGAATAAAGGAAAATTTTGCTTGATAATTGCGTTGGCGGTTGGTACTAATGAATGCACAGTCTATTATTTATAATCCTAGTCGCACATGTTGTGTAGGTTATACGTATGGTGCGTTACCGTTCTTTGAGAATATAATACGATTGGAAGTACTTATTTCTTTGATAAGCAATTTTATAATAACCTTTTTTACTAATCATAGACTCATTATCAGTAAACTGTATGTAATTTTAAAATTTTGGGAGGCCATAACCCATGTAAATACGTATGGTTTCGCATTGTAATTATGTAATATTTGTTTTGTTGTTTTTACTTTATATATATTGCGACGCGATTATCGCTCGCCGTCGGCAAACTGCCGTCGGTCCGCGCGCCTCGGCCAACCTAGCTCTCACCAAAATTGGTTGGGCGCCAGGTGCAGCGGGCTGCACCGTTCACCAATGCTACGCGACACCTCACCAAAGGGCCGAGACACGCGAAGTCGACGGGACCGGTAGCCCTGCGGTGTTTAAGTCGGTAGACGGGAAGGGTTCGTCGGAAGTCGGGAACGACCGGGAAAACACAAAAAATAACGAGGCGCGTTTTGACTATCGTTAGCTTTATTCGTTCGGGAATCGGAACGGTCCGACCCCCTCGGTACGATACACTCCGCTTGGGCTCTCGCGAATTCGAGATTGCCCGCTACGCCGGTAATTTTAACGAGACTTTTTATTCTCACGACACCGAAACGATAATGCAGGTGGAAGGTCTTACACAATCGGGAACCTCCCGGCGACGTGGTCCTCCTCTCGTCTCCCTCTCTCGCTCGCTCTGGCACACGCTGCCACCGACGTCTCCTCCGCTTGCTGACGCCAACACTCCACCCACTAAATCCTTCAACGGTATCTTCACTTTTTCGGTAGCTGATTTTTCTATCCGGTATTCTATCGAGGCAGATCTGCGATATTCGAGAGCGACAACAGGAGACTCTCCTTTTTATCTCCTTCTTCTCTCCTTCTCCCCGGACAGACTTCCTTGTCCGTCGGTGTCGTCTCGTGCTACCCGCCTCTCCCCGTTCCTCGGTAAAATCTCCCGATACGGGAATCCTTCCGCGGATCTTTGTTTTTCGATCCGCGGGACGGGTGCTCGGTCTCACTCTCTTGCTCGCTCTCTCTCTCTCCTGCTCACACTCGCCCGATCTCATTGTTCAGGCTGGCTTTGTTTAGCCGGCGTTCACGCGCCAAGCACGGGAACGCCGACCGTTCGGCACGATATCCTTGCAGGCCTGTGGACAACGGAAGCGACAGCGAGAACTTTTCACGACGATACGAAACCGATACTAGCATTATTAAAGGAGTGCATTCACCTGGGGTGGCGGTCTTGCCGAGGGGGTGTCATCCTCTTCCTTCCTCCACCGATCCCTCCTCTCCTGATGTGCGGCGCAGGAGGTCCAGGGGCACAGAGCTCGGGGACGCGGGACCGTTCCACCTGCGCGCTCCGACTACTAACGCTAATTATTACGGGGGAGAGCGCAAGGCGACACCCCCCCCCCGAGAGTCTCGCCTAAGGGCCGAAAGGTCGGCCTGTGACGGGCGCCTTTCCGGCTGCCACGTCACAACTCCCCCCTCCCCGACGAAGACCTGGAAGGTCTTGTGCCCGCCGTCCACGCCGCTGACCATCCACCTGCTTCTCACTCGGTCTCTCTCGCGAGTCTCGATACGGCACGCGATGGCGAGCCCCCGACGGGGCTCCTCCCGTCTTCCGGGGGGGGGTTCGCACAAAAAAAAAACCAAAAAAAAAAGAAAGGGAATGGAAAAAAAAAAGGACGGAAGGGGGCAGGAAAGAGAGATGGCGTGACGGCTCTTATTATCTTTTTTTTTCTTTATTTCATCGTAGTTCACACAAAAACAAAAAAAAATTTTCCCAGCCCCAAAAAAAAAGAAAAGAGAAAAAAAAACCCGACACCAAAAAAAAGATTTCCGATATATTATCTCCTCTTTTCGGGAGCGGTACGCGGGAGTGGCCTTCTCCGGCCGAGCGGGCCTCTAACCGCTTCTTCGCCACTCCTCCCGGCAACGCGGGCAGTCCCGAAGGGTCGCTCCCCGTTCTCCGCACCGGTAACAAAATTCCTCCCCGCGGCTATCAGGGCACGCGGAGTATCGGTGCCCGGGGCTGCCACAATTCCAGCAGCCCCCAGCGCGGCCTCGAGACCGCGGCCTCCGCGCCCCGGGCGTCCCCCCTCGCGATCCGCCGGCCCCCGAGGTGGATCCAGCCGCGGGTCGGGGTCCAGGCTCTTCGCGGACCGGCGAGCGGCTCCCCCTCATCTCTCGCCCGGCCTCCTCTCTCGCTTGCACCAACAAATCGTCCCAGAGGTCCCACCACCCCTCCGTCTGCGTCTGCACATATTGCACGACGCGGGGTGGAGGAACCGTCTGGGTAGCGGCGTCCACCATCGAAGGGATCTCCCGGACGACGGCCCCTCGTGCGGTGGTCGTCTCACCCCGGTGGGTCTCCCACACGTCCCCCGCTCCGGCCCAGAATCCGGGATGCTCCCGGGCTATGGTCCGGAAGACATCGCGATAGCGACGACGGAAGGCATCCCACTTCCTCTCCGTCTCGGACATGCCGCCCTCCTCTTAGCGCGGTACGGTACGGTAACCTAGGAGGCAATCGGTTCTACGTAAGGTTTTAGTTCCTTGACGTGTACTTTTCCGATAGGGCTCCCGTCCAGTCGCGCGAGCTCACACACCACCGCGGACCGTACTCTAGAAATCTGAAATGGGCCGTCAAACTTCGGCGCTAATTTTGCGGCCGTGTGCTGAGCCGCGGACGACAGCACGTGCTGTCGCTTCCACACCAAATCGCCTCTCTGGTACACGACGGGACGCCTACGCAAATTATAACGCCTCGGTTGGCGCTGATACGCGGACTCTAGATTTTCCGCAACCCAGGAATGCATTGACTGCAACCGACGCATGCGGGCCGACCACTCGGCCGGATCCCGCGACGATATTTCGATATTTTTTTCCCCTCGACGCCTCGCGGAGCTCAGCGGGTCCAATTCGCGTCCGAGGTTGAGGAACGCGGGAGAAGTCCCGATCGACGAGTGATGCGCGGAATTATACGCGAAACGAAAATCGGTAAGGTGCGCATCCCACTCGCGGTGGTCGTCTCCGAGGAAGGCCACGATCATTGTTTTTAAAATTCGGTTCACCCGCTCGACCGGATTGGCCTGCGGGTGATACGGCGGTACGGTACTGTGATGTATGCCGTTTTCTTTTGCGAATTGCTCGATATCCTTATTCACGAACTCGGTACCGTTGTCCGTCAACAAGACCTTCGGTGTTCCCCAGCGCGATATTACGAGATCGTCGAGAGCGGCCCGAATGAGCTTTCCGTTCGCGCTACGCAAGGGCCGGCACTCCATCCATTTGGAAAATAAATCCTGGATCACTAAAAGATAGGAGTAACCGGCCCGGCTGCGCGGCAACGGGCCCATTATGTCGGCCGCGACCACTGTCCAGGGCTTCTCGACGACCCTCCGACCCATCAGGCCGGCAGGGGCCTGCTGGTCCACCTTGGTCCGCTGACAGACCTCGCATCGTCTAACGAAATTTGCGGTATCCCGAAACATATTGGGCCAATAATATGCGACGGCGAGACGATGATAAGTCTTCTCGACGCCCAAATGGCCCGCCTGAGGATGATCGTGGGATTCCCCGAGCGCCTCGCCCCGCGATTCGCCCGGCAACACCAACTTCCAACGATCGAGATCCTCCACCAAATCGGAAATTATTTTCGCGGGCCGCAAGAAATATAATTTTTCCTCAATGATTCGCCAAGTCGGGAAACGCTTCGGGTCCTTCGAGACCTCACGATAACGCTTGCGGTACCATTTGTCGGAGGTCTCCGTTACCTCCGACTCGACATTTGCTTCGAGATCGCTTCCGCCTCCCATTGCCGTGGCCGTCATGGGGGTCTCGGAATCCCCCTCATACATGCGCGATAGCGCATCGGGAACATGATGCAACGCTCCCTTGCGATGTATGATTTCGTAATCATACTCTAGTAGCTCTAACGCCCAGCGTGCAAGTCGACCCGTGGGATTGCTCAAATTGTGTAGCCACCTTAAGCTGCTGTGATCGGTAATCACGGTAAAACGGTAGCCTTCCAAATACGGTCTGAATTTCTTTATCGCCCATACGACCGCTAAACACTCGAGCTCCGTGGTGCTGTATTTTCTTTCCGCGTCCGCGAGCACGCGGCTCGCGTACGCGATGACGCGCTCGACCCCGTCGATCGTCTGCGTCAACACGGCCCCCACGCCCACCGAACTCGCATCGGTCTGTACGATAAATGGTACTTCGAAATTTGGGCACGAAAGAATCGGAGCAGTGGTCAAATCAGATCGTATCCTCTCAAAAGCGGTAGTTTGCTCGGTAGTCCACTCCCATCGCCTGCCCTTCCTGAGCAGTCGCGTGAGCGGTTCGCTAATAGACGCGAATTTCGGTAAGAAGCGACGATACCACGACGCCATCCCTAAAAAGCGGCGCAGTTGCTTTAAATTGGTCGGCGTCGGGTATTCGAGAAGCGGCTTGACTTTCTCGTCGTCGACCTTTAAACCGTCCCGGTGCACTAAAAACCCGAGATATCTCACTTCCGAGCGGCAAAATTCGCATTTTTCTAAATTCACGGTAAGTCCGGCCGAGCTGATCTTTTCGAGAACGCGCGATAACCATTCGAGATGCTCTTCGAATGTTGCGGTAACTACGACAATATCATCCAAATACGCGAATGCATGGGGCTCCATTTCTGGTCCGATTAATTTATCGAGAAGCCGTTGAAACGTGGCCGGAGCCCCCGATAATCCGTACGGCATTCGCGTAAAGTGATAGTGGCCTTTGCCCGGTACGGAAAAAGCGGTAATCTCTCGACTTTCTGTTGCCAACGGTATCTGAAAGTAGGCCTGACTCAGGTCTATCGTCGAGATGTATCGCGCGGACCGTAACTTGTCGAGAATTCCCGTCATGTTTGGCAACGGATATGCGTCCTTCTTCGAGACGTTATTTACTTTCCGAAAGTCGATACAGAAGCGATATTTGCCACTCGGTTTCTTCACCATAACTACCGGATTTGACCACTCACTACCGGAGGGCTCGATAATTCCGGCCTTGAGCATAACGTCTACTTCCCCACGGATCGCCTCTTGCACTTTAGGCGACACTAAGTAACATCGCTGCCGAATCGGTAAATGCGTCCCAACGTCGATTCGATGTTCCGTCAGCGACGTGACGCCGGGATTTTCGGCAGCGATCGGTACGGTAGAATCGATAAATTTCGTGAGCCTCACTTCCTGCTCTCGCGACAATTCCGAGACCCCGCAGCAAAAGCTCTGTTGTCCGCGCTCGTTGCAGAAAGGATAGCGGCTCAGTGCGTCATCCGCGAAGCTCCATTCGCCCCGGGCGAAATCGAGAACTAAACGAAATCTCGCCAGAAAATCCATCCCCAGGATGGCCGGTACTGCGAGATTCGGTAAAAACCCGATCGTGAGCGTTTCTTGGCGTCCCTGCAATTCGAGAATAACGTCCGCTGACCCGTCCAGCGTGGTCAGCGTCCCGTCCGCCAGACGGATCCGGGAAGATACGGTACTCGGGAACGATAGCCCCTGCCCGCGGATTGCATCGATACCCTCTACACCAAAAAGGGTTCGATCCGAACCGGTATCGACCAACCCGAGCAGGGGAAACTCACCAATTAATATCTCAAGGAATTGCAGGGACGCTCTCTCACGCCCTTCGAACGCACCATAAGAGCTCGCCACCCCCTGCCTTTTCTCGCGGGTCTCGGAAGCGGGAGGAGACGCAGGGACCCTCTCTAGCGTCTCCCTGCCCCGTTTCCCGCGCACGAGGGACACGTCCTCACTGTATGCTGCCCCCTTCCGCAGCGATAGCAGTGGACTCGCGGGGGCGCGCGACATTCGCGCGCCAAATGACCGGCCGAGTCGCAGTTCCAACATTTGTCGGAACCGCTCCTTGCTGCCGGTCCGGGGGCAGGTTCCCCGGCAGTTTCCTGCCGAGTACTTCTCCTCGCCCCCGCCCCCGCGCCCCCGGCTCGAGGGGTCGCCCAGCGATCCTCTCTCACCGGAGCCGGCGGGGTCGCCCCCGCCGGTTGACGCGTCACCTCCGCGGCGCGCGGACGCTCCCTCTCACGAATTTCCTCTCGCTCCGCGGCTCGATAATTCGATAAATGCTCGGCCGTCATCGCGGGAGACGGCCGAGACGAGCGCGGTGGCGGCCGGTAGGCGAGATCCGGACACGCGGATCTCTCGGGAGGCGGAGGGGCACGATACTGACTCGCGGCAGCGTAACTACGCTCGACGCGCGTCGCGAGCCTCTCTAACGCGTCTATCGACACGACATCATCTCGGTGCACCGAGATTTGTAGGCGCGGGAGCATATTTCTATGCGCGTAATTTAACAGCTCGACCTCACCCCACGGTGGGTCGAGCCGCCCGAACAGCCCGCGCATGCACGTCAAATAATCCGCGACCGGTTCCTGTTCCCCCTGAGTGCGCCGCAAAATTTGATCGCGCAACGCGAATTGGAAGTCGGGGTCGCCGAACCGTGAGCGCATCGCGACCTCGAACTCCCGCCACGAGAACCAACGAGATTTGCCCACACGGTACCACTCCAGTGCGATGCCGGTGAGGAAGAACGGCATACACTTGAGCATATCGGTGTCGGCAATCGGCACAATGTCCCTCCCCTCCGATATTCGCAGGAGGAACGCCTCTACGTCACCTCCCGCCGCTCCGGAAAAACTTATATTCCAGCGACGCATCACGTTGTATGCGTCGCTGGTCGACATCGCGGGGTGATTCGAGCGCATCCCCGGCCCTCGGGTCGGCGATCTCGGAACTTGCGGTACGAAAAGAGGAGGTATCTCCTCTGGCGGTAGCGATAACGGCGGTGGCGGTACCGCGCGGTACGGTGACGATATTCTCACCGTCGGCACTCGTAAGGTATCGGGGCTGACCTTCCCCGGCTCGAGGACCGTTCTCTCGACGAACTCGGGTTCCTCCGTTTTCCCCCCGATGTCTTCGCGCGTCAGGGGCGGGCGCATCGCGTCCTCCGCCGGGGACGGCGGGGGAGGGTCTCGCCGCTCCGCTCGCTCGTAGCGCAGCAAGCGAGCACGGAGGGTCGCCGCGTTGCCCGCTGCGTTTATCCCGCGCGCCGTCGCTTGATCTCGCAGCTGCTCCAAGGGCAGCGCGTAGATCCACGCTTCGCGGTCGGAGTCTTCCGGCATGATTCCTCGCTACTCCTCGTCGCGCACGAAACGGAACGGGAATCCTAAGCGTTACGAGATACCCGCAGCCTAAACTTTGGTGTGGAAGCGACCAGCCTGATGGGAGCCTCTTCAACGGCGCTATTAGCCGTTACGGCACACGAAGAACGGTACACGAGAAAGAAAAAAAAAAAAGGTCCCCCAACCCCAACAATCACCCAGACAATTTGGTAGCCACCAAGACAAACACCGGGACACCACCACAACAAGAGCAGCCTCGATATCCCGAGCAGAGCGTGATCACGGAAAAAAAAATATAGCAAAGAAACTCTGAGCGAAAATAATCGATAATTCTTGCACCGCGACAAACGATCTCGCACGTGCCGAAATCCCACCGAAAAAAAAACGAAAACACGGAAAGTCGGGCTTAGCGTCGGCAACCCGGAACCCGAAAAACCGTAAACACGAGTCGAGCAAAAAAACGAGTCGAGACGTGTCGTCGTTTTCGCGACTTTCGGTTAATTTAAATTATCCTCCTTTGTCTCGACCAAATAGCGGAAATTATCTCGCCGAAATCGAGCCCCACGTTGGGCGCCAAAAATTTGCGACGCGATTATCGCTTGCCGTCGGCAAACTGCCGTCGGTCCGCGCGCCTCGGCCAACCTAGCTCTCACCAAAATTGGTTGGGCGCCAGGTGCAGCGGGCTGCACCGTTCACCAATGCTACGCGACACCTCACCAAAGGGCCGAGACACGCGAAGTCGACGGGACCGGTAGCCCTGCGGTGTTTAAGTCGGTAGACGGGAAGGGTTCGTCGGAAGTCGGGAACGACCGGGAAAACACAAAAAATAACGAGGCGCGTTTTGACTATCGTTAGCTTTATTCGTTCGGGAATCGGAACGGTCCGACCCCCTCGGTACGATACACTCCGCTTGGGCTCTCGCGAATTCGAGATTGCCCGCTACGCCGGTAATTTTAACGAAACTTTTTATTCTCACGACACCGAAACGATAATGCAGGTGGAAGGTCTTACACAATCGGGAACCTCCCGGCGACGTGGTCCTCCTCTCGTCTCCCTCTCTCGCTCGCTCTGGCACACGCTGCCACCGACGTCTCCTCCGCTTGCTGACGCCAACACTCCACCCACTAAATCCTTCAACGGTATCTTCACTTTTTCGGTAGCTGATTTTTCTATCCGGTATTCTATCGAGGCAGATCTGCGATATTCGAGAGCGACAACAGGAGACTCTCCTTTTTATCTCCTTCTTCTCTCCTTCTCCCCGGACAGACTTCCTTGTCCGTCGGTGTCGTCTCGTGCTACCCGCCTCTCCCCGTTCCTCGGTAAAATCTCCCGATACGGGAATCCTTCCGCGGATCTTTGTTTTTCGATCCGCGGGACGGGTGCTCGGTCTCACTCTCTTGCTCGCTCTCTCTCTCCTGCTCACACTCGCCCGATCTCATTGTTCAGGCTGGCTTTGTTTAGCCGGCGTTCACGCGCCAAGCACGGGAACGCCGACCGTTCGGCACGATATCCTTGCAGGCCTGTGGACAACGGAAGCGACAGCGAGAACTTTTCACGACGATACGAAACCGATACTAGCATTATTAAAGGAGTGCATTCACCTGGGGTGGCGGTCTTGCCGAGGGGGTGTCATCCTCTTCCTTCCTCCACCGATCCCTCCTCTCCTGATGTGCGGCGCAGGAGGTCCAGGGGCACAGAGCTCGGGGACGCGGGACCGTTCCACCTGCGCGCTCCGACTACTAACGCTAATTATTACGGGGGAGAGCGCAAGGCGACCCCCCCCCCCCCGAGAGTCTCGCCTAAGGGCCGAAAGGTCGGCCTGTGACGGGCGCCTTTCCGGCTGCCACGTCACAATATTTATACTTTATATATATTATATATTTGAGTTATAATAACGTAAAATAACATTAAAAAATGTGTAAAAAAAACATTAACTCTTAATTCATGAAATAAAGGGTTAATACCGCCTGCAGCCATGAATTACAAAGCCACCAGACGCACCCTATACTATGTCCTGCAGGAGGTAAAAGGCAGCAGAGAACTTCAACAGAGGCATCTACTAGATTTCATCATCGTAAAAACATCATCTGACTTGTCTCAGCCGCAAATCAAACTGCAAGCCAAATTCTGTTATCAGGTGTATAGAAAGGTAGACAGGTGCAATAGAAACCATCAACGTTTTGTGAAGGAAAATTATAAGTGGTTAGATGTGGAAATTATTTTTAACCTTTATCCAGCATCAATAGCAGGACGACCTAAATCAAGTTTCGCGGACAGTAGCTCCAGAACGAAACGAAGAAAGACTGAACAATTGCGGTCAATTGAGAGTAGTGATAGCCTCATTTATGCAGCCACGATGAAGTTGAGAGAAGAAGGAAGCCTCGATAAAGCTCATCTTCTGCAGGAAATGGAGAAAACCCCAACTCGAGCGAAAAAAATTTTACAGTCCTGGGAGTTAGCCCAAAAACCGAATAAAGCAGAAACATATAATGCTGATAATGCTTTAGTCCTGTTTCTTGAAGCTGACCTAACTCGGCACCAATATCAGCTATTACGGAACGGCGCAAAAAACCTGCAACATGACATATATCCTTCATACAACCAACTTCTCAAGGCGAAAAAGAGGTGTTACCCACATGACATTCAGATAACAGAATCAGTTGCTGAAGTGTCATTGCAATCGCTTTTAGACCATACCGTGCGCCGTTTGCTTCTGGTTCAAGAAGAAATAATCTATAGAATCCTAAAGAAATACAGGACAAGTTTGATATTGCTCTTGAAATGGGGTTGTGATGGGACCACAGGCCAACCTCAATATAAACAAAAGGCACAAGAGGAAGGATTTCAGAATTACAGATATTTTTTTCACTTCTCTTGTGCCACTACAACTGTTCTACGATTCATCAGAAATGGGAAAGATCGTGGTTTGGCAAAACTGGCGTCCATCTTCGACAAGATTTTGTAGACCGATAAGGATTCAGTTTAAGAAAGAAACTGTGGAACTTACTAAGAAAGAAGTCAAGTGCATCCAAGACCAAGCGGCATCTCTGGGCCCTACAATTGCAGAAATCAACGGTGACATTTTTTAAGTCCATCATACACTTCAGTTGACCATGATAGATGGTAAAGTGTGTAATACATTTACATCAACGAAATCGTCTCAAGTGTTACGTGTGTGGCGCAACACCGAAAGATATGAACAGCTTCAAAGTAGGAATGAAATCTGAAAATCCAGAAACATTCCAGTTTGGGTTGTCAACTCTGCACGCTTGTATACGTTTCATGGAATGGTTTCTTCACGTTTCTTATCGGTTGGAGATAAAAGAATGGCAGGTGCGGGGAGGGGTCAAGAAGGATGTTACAAGTAAGAGGAAAAAGATGATACAGGAAAAATTGAAGACAGAACTAGGTCTCCTGGTGGATGAACCAAGGCAGGAGGAACATCGAAAGATGGCAATACGGCACACAGGTTTTTCGAAAATGCAGAAAAAGTCGCTGAAATCACAGGCATTGACGAGAGCCTAATACATAAATGTGCGATTCTTCTGCAAACTCTTTCATGTGGGCTGGATATCGACCCAGATAAATTCGAAAAGTGGACCAAGGAAACCTACGATTTATATGTTAGCCTTTATCCGTGGTACTACATGCCGGCTTCGGTCCACAAAATTCTGATCCATGGTTCATCCATCATCTCTTCAGCCCTCTTACCGATTGGCCAAATGTCAGAAGAGGCGCAGGAAGCACGTAATAAACATATTAAGCAATACAGGGAACATCACGCTCGAACTAGCTCTCAGGAAAACACAATGACAGATGTTATATTGCGACTTCTCGCCACCTCAGACCCCCTCATTTCAACATTGAGACAACCAACGGCTCAGAGTAACAAAAGAAAATTACTCTCTAAATGTTTTAGGCCTTTTAAAAGCTCCCGTCGCGCCCTTAGCAGATATAGATACTAATACAGAATAACATAAAAAGTTTATGTAATAAAAATATAATAAAATAAAAAAAATGATGTAATAAAAATATATATTAAACTTATGTAATAATATGTATTGTAATATGTAATAATATGTAATAAATAAACTTATGTAATAATAAAAAACCTGATATCTTTTCCACATTTGTAGCCGCCATATTAGATCCGTCATTTTGTTTATAGTAATTTTGACTTTGGATTTGTAATGAGCGACCTCAAAACCCCCTATATACCAAACTCTGCTCAAATCTAAGTTCATTTGAGGCTTTGGCCAGGTTTTCAGTGTACCTGCACCACCATGGTCTGGTGTGGAATTGTGGGAGATTGGGTTTTAGGTCCCTACTTCTTCGAGGGCCATTTAAATGGCCCACTGTATTCCAATTTTTTAAGAGACATACTTCCGCAACTACTTGAAGATGTTCCGTTAAATATTAGAATAAACATGTGGATGCAGCACGATGATGCACCTCCACATAATGCGATGTGTTCTAGACGAGTCATGAACCAAATGTTTCCTAGAAAATGGATAGGACGAGGAGGACATATCGAATGGCCGGCTCGCTCGCCTGAATTAACATCATTAGATTTCTTCCTCTGGGGTTTTATAAAAGATCGAGTAATATCGATTGCACCCACAACAGCTGAGGACATGAAAAATAGAATTCGTCGAGCCTGCGCTGAAGTGACACCAGAAATGTTAGCTCACGTCCGAGAGTGTTTCCGTGAAAGAATTTTGAAATGTATTTTAGCAGAGGGTAAGCATTTTGAACATACAATGCAATAAATTTTTTTAAATTTTATTTATTTCTCATACAGACACAGCAGATAAAGTTTGGAGTCATAAAATACTATGGAGGTGACGAACCATGGGGTCTTTATCTCTGTGATGAACACACTATTACACACACACACACACACACAAAGAGGTGTAAATCCGACCGTGCAATCTCCACGCGGTACACCTTGGATAATGCAAATGCCGGCGGTACTGTAACTTTGAAGCTTCATAACTCGGGATGTACTTAACAAAAAAATACTTCTTTGTAGTGTTTTGGAAATCTCTTGAAATACGTTATAAGAATATGCCAAAAAAGGTAGGGCGTTCTATTTGAAAAATTGTTGGTGACATTCACGTATCCTTCAAATGGCTAATCAAGGTCTAATCAATGATACCTTCTTATGTCCCATTTGACACCATATAACTTTTGTCTGAAACATTTTTCTCTAAAATTATTCATTTCCAAAATATAAGTCTGTAACACTTTAATTGACTCACCCTGTATATGTATATATATACTAGGAGTACAAATAAGTTTCCGCCGTTTGACAAAAGATGGCCCCACCAGAAAGTAATGTTGAAATTGTTAGATGTAAAACGTAATATCGTAAGTTTGGACATCTGGTAATAACATAACCTTGAAGTATTAGTGACTCCGTATCAGCATCACATAATATTTTTCGTGCGAAAATGTCAAGTTTTGTTCCGAATAAGCGTCATTTGCGGGAACTTTTGATTTACTTCTTTAATTTGAAGAAATCTGCAGCCGAGACGCATTGATTGCTTGTAGAAGCATATGGTGAGACTGCTTTAAGTGAAAGAAGTTGTCGTGAATGTAGTTTCAAAAGTTTAAAAACGGTGAGTTTGACGTGGAAGACAAAGAACGTAGTAGAAGGCCAAAAGTGTACGAAGACACGGAATTGGAAGCATTATTGGAGGAAGATTCATGCCAAACGCAAGAAGAACTTGCACTTACATTAGGAGTGACTCAACAAGCAATTTTACATCGTTTAAAATCATTGGAAATGATTCAAAAACAAGGAAATTGGGTTCCATATGAACTGAAGCCGAGATATGTTGAATGCCGATTTTGCACGTGTGAAATGCTGCTTGACAGGCATAAAAGAAAGGGTTTTTTGCATCGTATAGTCACTGGTGATGAAAAATGAATCCACTACGATAACCCAAAGAAGAGAAAATCATGGGGACTACCTGGCCATGCTTCAATATCGACTGCCAAACTGAATATTCATGGAAAGAAACTCATGCTGTGTATTTGGTGGGATCAGCTTGGTGTCGTGTATTATGAATTGCTTAAACCGAGCGAAACCATTACTGGAGCTCTCTACCGAACACAATTAATGAGATTGAACTGAGCACTCAAGGAAAAACGCGCCCTTTACTACTCCAGACACGACAAAATTATTCTCCTACATGACAACGCTCGGCCACATGGTGCAAAACCGGTCAAAACCTATTTGGAAACACTTAATTGGGAAGTCATACTCCACCCGCCGTATTTACCAGACGTTGCCCCTTCCGATTATCACTTGATCCGGTCGATGGCACATGGCCTGTCTAAGCAGCGCTTTATACATCATATGAAGATACTAAAAATTGGGTCGATTCGTGGATAGCCTCAAAAGATGAAGAGTTCTTCCGACGTGGTATCCGAATGCTGCCAGAAAGATGGGAAAAAGTAGTGGCTAGTGATGGACAATACTTTGAATAAAACGTAATGTACCGTTCTTTCACAATAAATTCCTAATTTTTGATAGAAAACGGCGGAAACTTATTTGTACTCCTAATATATGAGTGTGTGTGTGTGTGTGTGTGTGTGTGTGTAAATGTTTATAGTTATTGTATATGAAATGTACTATGATACTAACCATTTAAACATGAATATGTTTCAGTTTTACTGAAATCCTTCTTTCCGGCGCCATGCGTCTGTCGTCCAACAGCTGAATATTACGTTTCCACAGCTTCCGAGACTGTTGCTGTCATTACTTTCCTCACGCTCCTTATGCACGTTTCTCTAAATAGTAACGTGTAATAAAAATTGACCTATAAATACAAAATAGTTGCACAGCGTATACATTAATATTATTTCAATGCTTACTCAATGCAATGCTCACCAAAGCTTTCCTCTTTTCTTCGGAAGCAGCAATAGTCTCTTCAAAGGACAAAAAATCGAAAAATGTTTTAACACGGAGGACGACTCCTAATTCCTCCTTATTATTATTCATTTCTTCGGTCAGCGTCTACATTGTACGATTAGCTAGCATCACAGATCGCAGATTTCATTCCCTCCATTTTTTTCTCCAAATCGTACAAAATGCTTCTCTTTGAAGAGTTTATTGCTGCTAACAGTACGCCGCATTTCTCGTTTCTCGTCCACATATCGTTCTACTGATTCTAAGAAATATTGAAGAAATATGTAATTTAAATTATAATATAACATGTATATAAATATGTAATATAAATATGTAAATATATATATAAAATTGTATATAAATATATAATATAAATTTGTTTCCGGCCGTGCAGTTCCGAAAAAAATGTTATTGTTACAATACTTTCAACGTATCAATCGGGGACTACAAAGTTATACCGTTTGTTCTTTTGTAAGGAACTTATTCGTCTTATCCAGTGGGAGAGTTCTCTTATTTGAAAATAAATTCTCCTATTGCATGAGACGGACAGATTCCTAAGGTTACGAAAGAACGGACAGGACAATCTTTCAATTCTCTTTTAAATCTTACCTGAAATGGAATCATTATCAGAGGAAGAATTTCTCTCGACGCCTGACAAAAATATCAAAGAACATCATTTACAAGTAAGTTTAATGTACAGGTTGCGTGAAAAGTTCGCGGAGCGAAACTGAAATAAAGAATACCAAATTCTAAAAATGATTTTATTCTTCAATATAGTCTCCAGTAACTTCAATACACTTGGCCCAATGGCTCTCCAATAATTTTATTCCATCGCGGAAGTGTGTTTCTGGAAGGCCTGCGAAATATGCCTCTACGGCTGCTATAGCTTCTTCATTCGACAAAAAATGCTTTCCACGGAAGAATTGTTTCAGGTTTCAGAACAGATAGAAGTCGCTGGGTGCCAGATCTGGCGAATACGGTGGGTGATCAAGCAATTTGTACTTCAATTCATTGAATTTAGACATTGACAAAACACTTGTGTGAGCAGATGCGTTGTCTTGGTGCAAAAAGGTTTGTTTGTGCTGCAAACCAGGTCTTTTCTCACGAATTTTTGCGTCCAATTGATCCAAAAGGTTACAATAATATTCAAAATTAATTGTTTTACCTTTTTCCAGATAATCAATTAACAAAATCCCTTTAGCATCCCAAAAAACTGATGCCAAAACCTTTTTTGCCGATCTTTCATGCTTTGTTTGCTTTGGAGTTGAACATCCAGCTTCAGTCCAGTGTAAACGTTCCTGTTTCAATTTAGGATCATGGTGATAGATCCAAGTCTCATCCATAGTTATAAAACGCACAAAATCGGTTTTATTCTTCTTAAAACGTTCCAAATGACGCTGAGAAATTTGCTTTCGAACGAGTTTTTGTTGAATTGTTAACGTATGCGGCACTACTTTTCCAAGCACCTTTTTCATTTGTAATTCTTTATGCAAAATATGCCGTACCCGTTCATCTGAAATGCCTATGGTATGAGCAATTTCACGCGTAGTCACACTTGGATCTTCAGAAATAATAACATGTATTTGTTCAATGATTTCTGGTGTTGATGCGCTTTTTAGACGTCCACTGCGTGGATCATCTTCAATGCTTATACGACCACGTTGAAACTCAAATGCCCATTTACAAACCATTGTTTTTGAAGGAGCAGATTCCCCTAACACATTTAACATCTCGGAATGAATTTCCGTTGCCTTTAAACCTTTTTTAACAAATAACTCAATCACTGCACGCTGTTTCAAATTTTCCATTGCAAAAAAATATACTGACATGTCAACTTCAATTGGCTTGTAAACACAGAAAGAATTGACAGATGGAAATGAAACCTAACTTAGGTTCATGTGAAGAGTGATTCTACATAACCGACTACAATTTATAATTCTACCATTTACTTATAGATGCCGCTCCGCGAACTTTTCACGCAACCTATATGTTTCTTTTTATTTTACGTACTTGTTATCCTCAATGTCGACGTTGACGCTTCCTCGTCATTATGTTGCTGTGTCTCTATGTCTATGTCAGAGTTTAGCGGCATTCCCAGTTCTTTTTCGAATTCCCTCTCCAGTTCGGTAATATTTAAAAGAATTGGCAGTGCATCCTGCTGAACGTTGTCGTTGTCCGTGTTGCGTACGTCAAGTTTTATAAAGGCCCGTTTCATCCTGCGTTTACCTTGTTTCAGATTACTTATGATACAAATGATAAAATTATTACGCAACATCTTTATCCTGTAATTCCAAGTAACTTTTCTTAACACATATATGCTTACGTGCGTAGGACAATATTTCGATCTGGAAACATTCCCATTCTTCTAGCGGTTCGTGTAGCAAGGGTACCCAATGCTGCAGTTTCTTGTACTCTGCCGAACAAGGATATTTGCAAAATACTGTTCCTATCTCGTTCATCAATACTCAGGAAGACGGCACCAGGTCGATCAAATTTCCCGTCTCCTTTCTTGGTAGAAATAGTACGACAACGTACGATTTTTCCTCCTCCTTGCTTGCTATCTCAAAATATTTTATATTAATGCACATGAATATATATTCAATTTAATAACATTAACATTAGTGTTTACACTTACCTCTTGAGAGCAATTGTCCTGGTTGGTCATATTATTGTCCATTGAACCGGACTTCTGTCACGAAATTGCGGCACCTGTTATTTATCAAGAGGATACACCACATTAACAATTGCATATACCAGGTATGTCGGTAATTACTTTCCGGTTTTTGTAACAGATGTCACTAGCCATAAGTATGCAATGTTATGATTTGATACATATGTCATTTTATTCTACTGACATTAACCTCAAAACTACACAAGTTACGTTCCGCCAAAATAACAGCGTTATAGATTAATAATTTTTTGAAAATGTCGAGTTTTGTGCCTGAAAACGTGCATTTGCGGCACGCATTACTTTTCTTGTTTAATCAAAAGAAAAAAGCCGCTGAAAGTCATTGTTTGCTGGTAGATACTTACGGTGAACATGTTCCAACCATAAGAGCATGTGAAACGTGGTTTCGATAATTCAAATGTGGTAATTTCGACGTTCAAGATAAAAACGTCCTGGTAGGCCGAGAACGTTTGAAGATGTGGAATTGCAGGAGTTATTGGATGAAGATCCAACACAAACTCAAAAACAATTGGCAGAAAAGTTGAACGTGAGCCGAGTAGCAATTTGTGAATGCTTACAAGCGATGGGAAAGACCACAAGATGGGAAGATGGGTGCCACATGAATTAAATGACAGGCAATTGGAAAATCGAAAAATCGTCAGTGAAATGCTGCTTCAAAAGTATGAAAGGAAGTCATTTCTGCATCGAATGGTAACGGGTGATGAAAAATGGATTTATTTCGAAAATCTCAAGCGAAAAAAATCATGGTTATCACCTGGCAAAGGCGGCCCATCGACTGTAAGGCCAAATCGCTTTGGTCGCAAGACCATGCTCTGTGTCTGGTGGGACCAGGTTGATGTCGTATATTATGAACTGTTGAAACCTGGAGAAACAGTTAATACTGATCGCTACCAACAATTAATGATCAATTTGAACTGTGCATTGTTCGGAAAATGTCCACGATACGCTCAAAGACATGATAAGGTGATTTTGCAGTATGACAACGCGCCGTCTCATACAGCAAAACCAGTCAAAAAAGTGTTGAAATCACTTGGATGGGAAGTTTTATCACACCCGCCGTACTCTCCAGACCTGGCTCCATCCGACTACCACCTTTTCGCATCGATGGGGCACGTGCTTGCAAAGCAGTACTTCGCCGATTTCGAAGAAGTTAAAAAATGGCTCGATGAATGGTTTAGCTCAAAGGAGAAACAGTTTTTTTGGAATGGCATCTATAAATTGCCTGAGAGATGGGCAAAATGTATAGAATCAAATGGCCAATACTTTGAATAAATATATTTTAACTATTCATTGTAAATAACGTGTTTTCTTTAGCGAAAAAACCGGAAAGGAATTACCGACACACCTGGTAATTCATATGTGTCTGTTAGAATGTATTCTACACCATCCTTAACATTCCCCGTTATATATATTTATGGATTTATTTGACTATTTTCTTTGTAATTTTCTTTATTCATAGGCTACACCATGTTGGATTGGAGACTGAATAAAGGTAACGACGAATATTTATGATGAGAAAAATGGCAATCGCTCACTCAACATGTTGCGAGAGAACGTATCGCTCAGTAGCGTTCAGGATGAAATCATTCAACAGTTGCACAACCGTTGAGTGTCGTGAACGCACCCAATCAGTCGTAAACAAATTAGATTGTCCGATTCAAATAAACTTACGACTATTTTAAATATCTGAAATATCTTAATGTGATGTTATAGATTTCATGAATTACACGTATATAATAAATTATATATTTTATTTTTGTCATATTTCTTGTTTACACATTTTTTCCCGATACAGAAATCACCGTTGCGAAATATAGGTTTGGGATCATTTAAAACCCAATACACATCGCTCTCATTTATATGGCTGTATCGCGCAGGACCTGCTCGCAATCTACCTACAATCTGCTGTCAGGTTATGTGCGCAGGACCTGCGGTTTCTGCCGACAATCTGCTCGCACGACCTGTCACGCAGGTTTTGTCATATTTTTGGCAACAAGTTGGCAACAGCCTTTGATAGAACAGGTCATGTGTTAGATTTGATGCCTATTTGGTGCCAAAAATTTGTAGCAGGCTTTCCGCAGAATCTGCGTATGCAGGTTTGGCTACCTGGGATGCTTATAATTATGTTAGTGCGCTGTTAACTAATCAGAAGGCATACTGCATGGCTTTTCATTGATTAACAGTGCGCTAACATGGTTACAAGCGTGTTCTGAATATGGGCCTTAATGTTTTCCTCATTGAATATTTTATTTTATATATAACATAATAAAGTCCATTTTGCTAAATGAACCAAAAGTCACATGCTCTCTTCTCAATTAAAAAAAAAACTAAACATAACACAAAAATAATGTTCATTATTACAGATGATAAGGAGCTTTTGCAATCAATAATTTCCAATATTGTTGAAAATAAACCTTACGTACCATGCATCAGAATGTTGAAAAAACATATGGATAAATTAAATATACAAAGTCTAGATCACAATATTCAGAAAGATGCTGTTGTCACAATATTTTGTAGTATGTTTCCTGCTTCTTGCTATTGCACATAGCTGAACTGTTATTCTAGTTTAAAGACTATACAGGGTGAATCATACGCCGACACCGCGAAATGTATGACGATTTCGGGGAACCGTCCGAACGGCGCGAGGGAACCCTGCGCGATTCTTGGTCGCCAAAGATCACCGGTGAAACGGATCCTACGCTCCGATTGGACGGTTCCCCAAAATCGTCATACAACGACTTACGAACCGATCGGTCGGGCTTCCGCGCGGCTGTCTCGTTCTCCGTGTCGCGGTGCGAGGCGAAGATATCTCAGCGTCCAACGCGTTTCTCCAGAGTCATCGTCGTTCGTCCAATCGACGCGACGAGTCGCGTTAATTCAAACGCGAGGCGAGATCCTGTATTCTGTTGGGCATGGGAAGTCCGTTCGATATTCGATCGGGAGCTGAGCGGACGAAAAAAGCACACTTCGAGAATTATCACGCGGCAGTCGTCCGAATCGAACGCTAGCGCGACATCCGTTCGCTTTCCTCTCGAATCCCGTCGACGGTCCGGCCGTCTCTGGTCATTCTCTATCTCGGAGCGGAGGAGTGGGGAAGAGAGCGAACGAACAGAGTGATTTCGTTCGAATTGAGTCGGGTCCTCGGAAGTCGCGCGCGATCGTTCTCGTACGTACGTCTTCTGCGTGGACGTGACGTCCTGACTCTGCACCAATCGACCTCGCACATCGTAAAAACCCACTTTGCCCGCATGGTCACCTTCCACTCGAAGCAATCGTCAACTAGATCGGTCAATGCTAGATTGTCCAGCGATCGAGCCTGAATATCGTAGTTACTGGCGTATTGATGCAAGTGTTACATAGTTCGAATACGATTGCTTTCGCGCGCCACTGCACCGGCGACGTTGCGAATATCGTTGTTGAGATTCATACCGATGGTGAACGACACGTCGCTACGAAGTGTGAGAAGAATCATGTGTCGCGACTTTGTGATCAGTGAGGACGATGCGAAGGGACGCCGCATTTATACCTAGCGCGTCCGCGATTTCACAAATTCACGTTCGTCTCGTTGACGCGACAGCAAACGAGAAAAAAAGTGCGCGCGAAACGATCCGTGACGAACGAACGATTATTCGTTAATGGCGCGATCGGACGACTCGTATCTGCGCTGTTCCAGCTGCGGAATAGCGTTCTCGTGCGATCTCGTGGTGCTGGACGACGTTGAGTCCGGACGCGACGGAGCTATGAACACGATCTCGTGGATACGCTCGCCTTTGAACGAACGAAACGCCGCGACTACGAACGATCCGCGATGGCGCGGCCGCGCGATGCTGCTGCTCGTGCGAGACGTTTTTCGCAAGGATCACGTCGCCCTGACCGACGCACTGTCGGCTCTTCTGCGCATCAGCGACGGAACGATCGGACATCGCGCTCTCTATCACGACGACGACGATTCGATCGATCCGAATCGCCAGTGATGCGTGGTGCTCTACGTCGACTCGATCGACACGGCGTTCTTACTGCGCGATCTCGCGCGCCGCTTGCTCCAGCGACATCGTCTGAACTGCTGCGCCATCGCCGTCGAGTTCGCGGCATTGGAGCGACTGCCGTCTCCGCTGTCCCGACGATTGATCGCGTCCACCACGGTATCGTTGCAACGCCGTGACTCCCGTCAGTACGTGAGACTGCATCACACGGAGACTGGAATATCATCGCTGCGTCGCGTCGTCGATTTCATGCCACTGGCCGAGCAAACGCGATCCGCTCGCATCGCGACGCACGCGAGCGACCTTTGCTACGTGCACGACGATCATACCGTCGCGCGCGATGACGATCGATAGCTGCCAACTTCATTCGAACATCACGTACGCTGGATCTACGACAGATATCGAGAACCGTCGCCGCGGGATGAAATCGATGCGTTTCGACCGAACGTCGAGGAGGATCGCAGCGGTGAGTCGTCCGATCGCGCGAAAGTGAACTACGCCCGTTGCGACTGGCACTCGCTCGCTACGTTGTACGAGATTAGTCGCGAGGCGTTTTGAACACCTGGTGGGTCGGGCGCACGTTGGATTCGTTCGGTCAACACGGCACACCTGACGCGACCATGCGATTGTTCGAGGTGCCGCGATTCGTGCAATTTCACGCGACGTTACCGAACGCGTCCACGGAGGACGTTCATTCAGCGAGAGCTATTCATTGCGTGCTGAATCAATGTTGCGTCGTGACAAAGTGTACGTGGCACACCTGGACGTTCGCGCTCACGGTGGGTCTGAACGCGATCGTACAACGGTACGGGACGCAGGCCACGAGAGATTACGCTCGAGAACACATCTGGAACGCGAGAAATCGCAAACTCAGCAGCTGCGGTGTGTACAGCGCGAATGTACGCATTGACTTGAACGATCGCGATTTGACGAGAGGAGCGTCGGTCGGAGAGACGTAAAACGGTACAACCGTCCTGGTGTTCGGCGCGAACCAATTGCACATTTTGCCGTTGAACGAGGAACTATGTCTGCGGCGACAAAGATATCTCGTCGTCGATCGAACGAGACTCGGGTGACTCCTCGATCGATAGAATACCGCGATATCGGCAATTGCGAATTGTTGCACCGAGAGGACTGTGACGATCGTCGATCCAACGTGATCGAGATAACGGCGGCTCTCAGAGACGCGAACGCGAACGTCGCGACGTCGACGGTCGTTGTGAGCGCGTCGGTGACAACGATTCCCGATACGATGTCCCGCAGTCGCTCGTCGGACGCCGCGATGATTCGATGTAATTTGAACGAGGTACTGCGCGACAACGTGCAATGGCTGATGTCGTTCTCCTCCAGAAGGCGGGCGTAATCGACCTCGAAACCTAATCGCGCTCGTTGTATCGTGGAGACCGTGAACTTTGAACTCTATACGCGCCGAAGCGATAGCGAAGAAAAGGGATATCATCGTTATCGTTTCAGCTCGTCGGGGTTCGGGTATATATATATCGCGACGTTGATTTTTTTCGACAAGTCGTATCATCCGAGCTGCAAGCAGACGTTTCGTGGACGAAGCCATGCGCCCATCGGACATCTCTTTTCACCGAGTTCGAAGCGTTACGAGCGAGCCGACGACAGCGATCAAAACCGACGACGAGTCGACCATCGTCAAAGTCGAAACATTGCGCAAACGCGACGCGTCGACCATGGCCGACAACGAGCGTCGCGCATCCTCGGACGACTCGATCGATGAGTCCAAACGATCCAATCGCGAGCGTCGCGGTCTCGCGAACGAACCTGAAACTTCGAGGCAATTGGACGTCGTGATGCAGCATCTGAACGATTATGACAAATGGTTCCAAGCGTCGTTGTTGAACGTTGTTACGGAAACGAATCGCTCTCGCACGGAACGAGAGTCCTCGCGACGAGTTGAACCGATAGATCGCAACGACAACGCGATTGCCGGTCTCGAAGACGCTGAACACTCAAGACCGAAAACGTCACCTACGCTATCGTGGCTCACCGACGCGGATTACGTGAAACGCGTCTGGCGCGAGATACCGTGGCATTCATTCTGGCGAATCGTCTTTCCGCGATTGTACGACATTTCGTTTTTCGTCGATGTGCCGCAACGCACGATGGACACGGCGCGCGAATACAATTACGTCGATTTCGATAGCGCCGAAGCGCTGAAGCTGTTCTCGCTCAAACGATTGCGAGACGCGAATCGCGCACCGAACGGCACTCTCGACGATCTCGTACGAGACTCGCGCAACGAGGAAGTTCACGACAAAGTTGTCGCCACGGACGATCCGGAGGAACAGAACGATCGTGTCTACTCCGTGATGTGACGCGAGCTGAACAGTATAGTGAGTTCTTTCGTAACCGTGATATGGAACATGTTGGAACATCACGTGCAACGAGCCGGAGGTAATGGCGATCAATTCGTCAAATTGTGCGACACGATTCGATCGTGTAGATTCGATAGCCATTTCGTACGAAATGGCTATGTGGAAGGGACACGTCGTAATGGCGACTCCGTTGAGTCTGTTCGCTCCTCTGAACACCGTGCAAACGTTGAATGATGTACAGATGCGCAAGGTACTGGCCAATCATTATAGATACGGCCTCGCGTATCAAACAATGATATGCAGCACATCGTTGAACGCTATGCATTACGCGGTGCTCTCACGCGGACTTCGCTACAAGGACCCATGGCATTTGTCGAAGACATCGTGGTCGATGTTCGTGGCGCACCACACGGTGCTGGTGGAGCATCACTTTCACGGCGCTGGTCTGATCGGCGAGAGACTGCACACGCGCGATGTTCGCAACGTGCGCGAGTATTCTCGCGAATACGCTTGTCGATTGAACCTCTTCCGCCCATCGACCGTGGAGGACGGCTTCGCATCGACCGATCCGGACGACCTGTCCGACATTGCGGCGTATCTAGGCCTGACAGCGCAACGACAATCGCCGATACGCGACCGATCCGACGAGAACTTTCTCATCTGTGACATATTCGTGACGAATGGATTCGAAACGTCGCCATTTGTTGACTCGCGATTACGAGGAGTCTCATCGCTGCTACGCCTGCGAGGACGATTCGTGCCTGATGTCGCAATTGTCGTCGACCGTTTGTCGTCGCAAAAATAATCGTCATTATTTCTTCAACCTGGGAATCGACGAGGTTGACCCCGCGGACTCAGACAATCAACGAATTCCATCGTATGCTGAAGCGATCGTTCTACAGGCTCTTCAGGACAACGCGGTCACCGGCAGTGACGAGTCCGCACGAGGAGCTACATCGGCTTGAGTATAGTGCGGCCTGCGCGATATCGTGCGCGGAAACAGCGGCGCTCTAACGATCGATGAAAAACGCGCTCTCGCCAATACTAATTTTATCAATCTATTGGCCATTTACCCGACGAATCCGGCGCACGACGAACTACTGCGCTATCAAATGTATGGTATGTCCGCGTTTCCGACGAATCGCCTCGATCGCGATGCGCACCTGAGAGCGCTCAAACATTTGTTCGCAACGCATACGTTGCAACTCGTGACACGACAAGCTACTATATAACAACACGCGAATGAGCAATAATAAAGAAAATCTCGGTCCTCATGAAACGTGTCTCCTTCTTTCTCACGAACTCTCGGTCCCCGTTCCTCACCGTTCCAGCTCGCTCGAACGAACGCACGTGAAGCGAGATGTGCGGCGACGACGCGATTGGCCGAAACCTCCCTCGAGTCGAGTCGCGGTCTTTTCGTCGTTCTCACTGTCGCGGAAGACGCGTCTCCGTGCACGCTCCGGCGAATATATACGCGCGCCCGAGTGTTCGCGACAAATTGCGCTCGAGACCGATCGTCGTCGTAGAAGCGATAACGCGCGCCATTGAATCAACGGCGCGATCGTCTCGTTCGCGCGATCGCGCCGCTCGGTCGGTGTTCGTGGCATTGCGCTCATGAGTCGACCCGATCGCGAAAGGCGTTTCATCGACCGCACGCGGGTAATGAGCGCGGAGTACAACACAAACACGAAACGGAACCGAATTGGCCGAACGAGCGACACGACGACGACTTATCGATCGCGCGCATTGTTCGTTTCGACGCTGGATATCTATGATCGCGACATGCGCCTAACATTCGGTTTGATTCCGAGGACAAATGACAAATGGAAGGGGGACGGCGAATGGCTTTGGCCTGAAAAGCGATCTCGCGTCCTTCGACAAAGCAACGCGTTGCACAGTCTGTACGCGATGATCGGATCAACCTCGTTCTCAACGCGATCTATCGTAGCGAAGAGTTCGCGCGCTACGAGACGCACGCATTCACACACCGAATCGCATACGCTGCGATCGCGTGCAAACATCCTACAGCAAAACTACCTGTAGCGATCTTGTTCGAAGCGCCCGTTACGCTCCACAACGAACGATACGGCGCGTTGCGACGTATCGTATCGTTGACCTTTGAGGAGAAACAACGAATCTCTCTCTCTCCCCTCATCGCACCATATACGAACATTGCTTTGATCGGCATACAATCGCGACACGACGTTCGACAGCACTTTCGAATGTTGCTCTGAAAAATAATTTCATCGCGCGTATGTCGTGATGTGTAACTTTAGTTACACATCGCGACAACAACCGTCACCCCTTCCGTATCGAGAAGCGTCGGTTGACGCACTGAGGCGCGCCGCGTTCGATACTATTATTTATATACATTTCTCTGTTCACATTGAACATTTGTACGGTGGGGAAAAGGGAATAACTTCGACCAATGAGCGGTCTAACACCGCTCCCACTTTTGCGCAAATAGTTGCTTCTACAGCCAATCGTGACATCGGTGTCTTCGAACGGTGGAGAGTGATATAGCGGGGGAGGGGAAATGTACAAGTACCAGTGTCCATCGCAGCGCTCGTCAGTACTCAACCGACACTCGCCCGACGCCGAAGGGCAGTCGGTTTCGTCGCCGTATGTAACTTTACGTTACACGCGGCGGCGACACACGTCGAACGTCCTCGCGCGAAAATTAACGCCCACTTTGTACCTGTAGCGGGGGAAAATGTACAAATACCGGTAGTTGAGATTTCGCTGTTGCACGTCTTGCATTATCACGGAGATCAATCGTTGCACGGTCGCCGTGTCGGAATATCGATCGTCTCCGAACCGACGACGATCGGTCGTCGCGGTGTCGAATTCCGAGTTCGTCGGTTCGCCGTCTCGTCGCGCGAAACGATAGAGGTTCATGTTGACGCGCGTGACGCTCCACGACGCGGATGGCTGTGGCTCCGTCGCGCTCGCCGGAACGGTCGCTCGCGTTCGCTCGTGCAGTCGAATCAACGCTTCGCTGATGCGACGATCCATGCAAAGCATTCGACGCGATTGAAACGAAGCGTCGCTATCACAGTCCGACGCTGAAGGACAGTTGAATCATCGAGTCGTCGCGCGTTTCGTCGTCATCCTCACCGTCGCTAGCACGGTCGTCGGTCGGCGGATCGACAGTGCCGTCGCGGTACGAGAATCGTTGTCGATCTCGAGCACGGCTGTCGTCGATTCGTTGCCGTTCGTCGCGACGTTCATCGCGACCCGAGGATCCGCGTTGTTCTTGTTAAAGTCCGTAGCCGTTTGACTGGCGGACGACGGCGATGGCGTCACTCTGATCGACAACCAGGGCATCCTTCGACCGATCACGATTCGCATTCTGGACGATCTGTAGTAAGTGCACGACAGGCGAGATTTAATCGGCAGGCAACACTTCGACAGATCTCGAGACATCGAATCGATCCGTCGAACAGCGTGTAACGACGACGTCGTCGTTTTCGTACCGCGCCGTCCGGTCCGGTTCTCACGGAGCGACGTTTCGCACCCTCGCGATCATCCGTTGTTTCCGCATCGATCGCGTTCTTCGTAGTCTCAACCATGGATGTATTGGTGTATCTGTTCGGCGGCAGAATCAGAACTGATCGCGAGCTCGACGATCGGGACGATGCGGACTCGAGCGGGGACGAGCTTGCGTTACCGTCACCGATCGGTCGCGCGACGAGATCGTCGGCGGTCGACGCGGTCGCCACTACCGCATCGTTATCGTCTCCGCGCGATGGTGAACTCATAGCGGAGGTCGTGTGGTTGCGCTCTATGGTGGAGTGCGCGCGAGAACTTATGGTAGACATATGGAACCTGTCGCCGATCATCTTCGACGAGCTGCAGAATATGGTGTCGCAGATGGGGTGCAATCCCGAGATCACGCAATTGTACGAGCTGCTGTTCGACAGAGATCGATGGCACGAGGCGATCGAACCGTACGAACGACCGATCGTCGTGTCCACGGTATTCGGTATGATACAGTATTCTCAGCAACGATCTGGACCGACGGGTGTACGATGTGCTGGTCGGACAATCGCTGACCGTGGCGTACAACACGTATCAATCGATCGCTACGAACGATCGTCTGCGCGTGTGCTCGCATCTGGTCGGAACGTTGCAGCTAACTCGACGCATTACCGGGCTCGACGATCGCAGAATGGCGCGAACCGTCGAGTCGGTGCGACGACTGTTGAAGCGATGTTGCGCCAAGAGTCTGCGTGCGTTGGCGTTGTCGCTGCTGATGACGTTCGATCCCGCGAGCATACGAGAGTTCGGACGGTCTCATGCCAAAGCGGTACTACGAGGCGCGGAACATCTGACCGACGGGGTGGAAAGATCACAGGACGCGATTCGCGCGACCGCCGCGACTTCGTCGTCGCACGATTCGTTTTTGCGCGATTAAGATTCCGTATCGGCCGAGAAGAACGAGCCGGTCATCGTCGCGACGTCGACTAGATCGCGCGCGTCGCCCGCGCGAACGAAACGTCCTCATCAGGCAACGGCGAGAACCGCGGAAACGACAACGACGAAACGCAAACATTAACGAACGCGTCGACGAATCAACGACTCGTCTCATTGGCGCCATCGCGCGACCGCACCGACAGGATCGTCGGTGTCGCATCGTCCACGCTGGCGCACAACCAACGCAGATACGGCAGCACGCGTCGGTATTCGGGCGAATGTTTCGCCGGCACGGAGTCGCTGTTGACGTACAGCGACAGGTAATCGCCGTAGCGAACGCGGTCAGCGTCGCCGCACGGTCCGGCGGTGGACGTCGCGCGAAATTCGAGACGCACGGACCCGTCGTCGCTCGACGTCGGGTCGCACTCGTGGTGTTCGGGCATTTGCAATCGAATCGCGTCATTCTCGTCGTCACCGGCGAAACGCAGCGCGACGATGTTGGGCGGTTCGATAGAGACGCGCAATCGACGACCGCCCCATGCGAGCGGCGCGTTCGCGAGAAGCCGTTCGAAGTTTCGCTCGGTGGCGCCAAGGTTCGTCGCGTCGCGAGGGTCCAGAACGTCCACCAGATCCGTCAAGACGAGCGGTTCGTCGTCGGCGCGACGATGTGCGTTGTCGCGATAACGACGATTCAACATTTTCATCGATGCGAATCGCGCGTCGATATCGATCGGTGTCGGGATTCGCGAACGAGCGTTCAATCGTTGTGTCAATGCCGTCGATGCGCAGCAGAACGATTCGCCTGCTCGCGAAATCGTAAACCTGATGCACCAGCGCTCGCTTCGACGATTCGTCGTTGTCGTCGTCGTTGCTCCCGACGTCGAAAGCGACAACGGATCTCGCGTAATCGTGCAACATTCGCGGCGACACGATTCTACGATCCAGTTCGCGAGCGCGCGCGAATCTCGTCGCGACGTAGCGCGTCGCGCAGCAGAGAATCGTCGTTATCGTTAGTAACCATAGCAACGAACGAGCGGGCGCGAGCGATGAGAACGTTGAAACCGGTGCTGTCATAGCTGTCAAATCGAACGGATCGTCGTCTTTCCCGTTCGAGGGGGGGAGGGAATTCGCGATGTCGATTATGATTGTTCGTACAATCTGTGAGGATGAATAAAAAAGCGTCAATGTGACACACCGTCGCAGTTCTTTATTGCTCCATCGGTGCGTGCGTCGACGAATGGAAATACGACGCATCGATCGGATCTCGTCGAAAACGACCCATCGCGACGATCGTTGGTACGTGAAATTGACAAGATACTCCAATTCGCACGCGACGTCCTCGCCGGTGTCGCGTCGTCGACACAACGGTGAAATCGAGATACATCAACGACAGTTGCGTCTGCTGCATCAGATGCTACCGGACGTTCGTCGCTATTGCGATTTGTTCGAGATCGCGCCGATGGATCAACGAGTCGAGTTCGTACGATTCATTCGAAATCTGGAGCGCACCAAGCGTTCCGTACTCGCCCGATTGAGCGATACCGCGACGAAACGAGACGATTCGGAGGAGAGGACTGGATCGTCGTCGCGCGGGAAAAGGGGATTGTCGTGAAACGAGAAATAAAGAGATTGCTTTTTTTCCTCGTTTTCGTTTTATTTCATTCACCTCGTTCCCAATCTCGCGACACGTCGTCTAACGCCGTCAACGAGGCGGGCGCGTCGACGGTGCCTTTCGGGTAATACGCCACATCGCGCAGTAACGACGAATCTCGCATGTACAGGTTACCGTGCGCTACGGTGCACATCTGCGTCGCGCATTTCAGACCGAATGGCTATATTACGAGCCGCCGCCTATCGATTCGGTGGTGCGTGTGCGCGATCACGGCCGATTGTTACAAGGAGTAGTACCGTTCTACGGCGACGTGTCGCATCGATACGTGTACACCGGTAATCACGGTGATCGATTGGATGGTGACGGTGGCTCGACGAACAGCGATAGCGACAACGGCTCAACGAAACAAATATTGATCGATGAGGAGAATACAAGCGATCTTGCGGACGAGTCGGTCGTCCTCGATCATTGACAATAATGTGAGAAGACGAATCTCGATTGCGATTCGTTGCCGTCTACCCTAATATCTATCTTCGACGATGTACATTTTGAATAAATAGTGGTTGATTTGGCGAGTTTCACGAACATACGATTCGTACGACAGATCGTTAATACCACGCAGTAACGATATGGACACCGAGCCAAATTGTCCGTATTGCGTACGACATTATTTTGTGCGCAATACGTTGGCTGATGTCGCACGACACATCGATACTGTTGTCACTTCGAGTCGTCACGGCGAAATCATTCCGGCGGTCTCATCGTTTCACTGTCCGCGTCAGATAGATGAAACGCTGGCCGATCGTTTGCTCGCGATTATATCGTATTGCAACGATATCGAAAAGAAATGGCGATATTCGTGGTTTTGTTACCGAGACGTGATATTGCGTCCATCCATTGTGTTTTACGAAGACGACGAGGCAGCGAGAAACAACGATGACGATTGTAGTAACGACGACTCAACGACAAGAAGATGCGATTTCGAATTGACGCGTTTAGTAATTAAGGCTCTGATGGATATATTCGCTGAAGATCGACGCGGCTATTTGAATTGTTGGAGTTCCGTCAACGTGTCGAATTGTGAACGATGGCGTGAGGTGGTATATTGGCTCGCATGAATCATGCCGATGCTGTGCGATCAGTTTCGTATCACGATAAGAGTTATTTCCGATTGTGACAATATCGTAGCATCTTCGTCCAAAGGTCTATTGTGGTTTCGTGAGATCGTATCGCGCACTATTGTCAACAACAATGTGTTGGGCGACGGCAATCGTTCAGAGACGGATGATGAGGCGGAAGAGGACTCGTATGAGAAGCGTGATCAGAGCGATTGGGACGACGACGGTCAAGAGGATGACGAGAATGACAAGGAGGAAAAATCGGTCGACGATCATCAACTTTGCTTTGATTGCACGATCGATCGTATCGCTGAACGAGTGATTCCCGAGTTGGCTGTGAGCGCACGGCGTTGGCGTACTTTGCAACGTTACACCGTCGATTCTTCATGTGTGCATTTGATACCAGCGCATGTGAAATGAGCTGTCATACGGGAAATGATTGTTCCCGTGCTACATTTGCCTGGAAGAAGACACAGTAATCATCCGCCTACTCGTCAATTTGAGAACAATCCGCTTCACTTTAACATGACAATGCGTTCGGATCCTTCGTCGTGGCGACGAATCGATGAAAATGCTTCAGCTGTTGACGATGTAATGAGCGCGTTAACTGAAATAGCTGCTAAACTACGCGACTCTACTACTTTACCAGCTCTACTACTTTAGACGGCGAGAACCGATCGTGCCGCGAATCGATAGTTCGCCTGAAATTGTTACGTACTGGTTGGCGCAAATTTTGCCTCCGTTCTGTCGGCGCTTTTGTTACTATGTGAACGTGGTGCGACCGCAACAAGCATCGTCATAATTCTAACTTGCGACGATCGCTAGCGGTAAAATGTTGTTTTCTTATGCTCTCCAACAATAAAGCGAGCGCGGGAGAAGGGGATTGTCGTGGAACGAGAAATAAAGAAATTTTTTTTTCCTCGTTTGGGTTTTATTTCATTCACCTCGTTTCCAATCTCGCGACTCGTCGTCGAACGCCGTCGACGAGGCGGGCGCGTCGACGGTGCCTTTCAGATAATACGCCACATCGCGCAGTAACAACGAATCTCGCATGTACAGATCACCGTGCGCTACGGTGCACATCTGCGCCGCCCATTTTAGGCCGCTCGCGAAGTACGAGCTCTTGGGCACGTGTTTGCTCACGATCACAAAATCGTCGAGGTATCGCTGATACGCGGTTTCCTGGTCGGGCGAGCATTCGCGAAAGATGTCCGACTGCGGCGCGGCCGCCTGTGCCACGTTGGCCGCGGTGCGCTCGTGCAATGTCACGAGATCGCGCGGAGTGCCCTTTGCACCCGAGTGAACGACGAGCCAGTTTTCCAGACAAAGAGCGTTTTTGTCCGTGATAACTATCGCTCGATCGGGCGCTTCGATCGAGCGTCGGAACAAAACATGTCTCACTCGTTGAATAAAGGCCTCGCCGTCGTCGCTGCCGCGAATGCGAACCGCGCGCACGAAGACCAGATCCAGCACGGGACATTGTCGCCACACGGATTCGCACCACCATTCTTCGGTGCTTTCGCAGTTGCGAATGTTCCTCGAATCATGTCTCTTCGCTTTGTCGATCGGTCGTCGTCGCCAAATATCCGAAATTACCCGCGCGTAATCGTCGTACCACGGACCGAAGAGAGCGCAAGCCCGTCGTCGAGCGGCGCGCAAACGCCGAATGTTCAGTCTCGCGTGCAATAGAGAGCTCGCTTCGCACGGCGATACATCGTCCGCGCCGCGACCGAACGTTCGTCCGCGCGAGACTCGTTCGGTCGCGAGTTCGACCACGGCGCGCGTTTCGTCGCGCGCGTCGTCGAACGCCAACACGCGAAACGTCCAAAAGTGCTTTGGCAAAACGTGAATCACGGAATGTCACCAAAGAGAAACGGATCGCGCAGACGTCGCAATTCGTACGCCGACTCGATGCCTCTCAGGATCATGATCGTAACGGCGTCGCCGTCGAAATCGGCGTTCAGATGCTTCAGCACGAACGGCGATATGTGAACGGAGTCGTTGTGTTCCAATCCGCGCTCGTAGACGTACACTCGCTCGACACCGATCACACTGCTGTTGTGTATGCAAGGGTCGCATTTCAGCACGAGACCGAAATTTGGAGCAACGTCGAAGTGGAATGCGCATCTCGCGTCCGGCCAGATCTCGTCAGCGACGTCGAACTCGCCATCGACCACGCCGTTGGTAGTCGCGCGCGAACGATCGTTCGATTCGCGGCGAAATCGCAAATGTCGTCGATCGCGCTCCACATCGGCCGAGAACAGTCTGACCGCGTGATGAAACGGCAGCGCTATGTGCCGCGGTGCCAGATACGGCGAAATCTGGATGTAACCACGAAACGTGTTCCTCAGTGGATACGTAACGAGATAATGGACGAAGCTCTTGCAGGACTGTAGAAAATTTTTGACTGTGCCTCCTTTGTCGGTCAATATCTTGTCCACGTCGTTGCCGAAGCGCAGTTGATTGTACATGGCGACGCTGCAGTACTCGTAGGGCGGAGCGATAGCGACGTCGCCGGTGGTCGCGCGTCGCGTCGTAACGACAGGCTCCGTGTTTGCGGGTTCGCTTTCTTGAGGCGCCGTTCGACACGCCACGCACCCGAGCGATTCTATGGACGACGGCGGTATGTTGTGCGATCGCCGTCGCGATCGCGTCGTCGCGATCTGCAACGCTCGTCGATCGAGCGTAACGAGTCGCATCGCTTTCGCATCGTCGACGACGGTGACTCGAGTCGCTGCTGCGAGCGTCGTCGTCGCTCGCGCGACACGCGACGCGACGTTTGCACCCTACGAGGTATCGCAGCGCGTTCGTCGCCGTCGCACCGTCCGGGCGTGTCAGCGCGAGTGACGGAGACGCACAAGCGATCCTTTGTCCCTGCGCGAACGAGCGTCATTCGTCGCGTTATTTCAGCAGTACGAAGTCTTGCAGACGAGCGGGCTGCTTCGACACTCGAAGCGGTCGTCGCGGCAGCGTTCGCGTGGCCGAGGGCTCGCCGTTCGTTCTCGTTCGTTCTCGAGATTCAACGACGTCGCGCATCTTCTCGATCATGGTCCTCGTGTCCTTTAAACTGACCAGGTGGTTCTCCAGTTGCTTGTTGATCCGTGAGTGCAGGTGCGAGAGCCGCGTGAACATCACATTATCCACCGCACTCGCGCTCAGACTCGAACCTATTTCGCTCCTCGCGCGCTGACCCTCGTTGTCGATAGGCACGATCAGTCTTACACCGTACAAATGTTCAGCCGCGGTGATGACGTCCTTGGCCCGAAGCGTGAGCCCGGTATTGACTGATGCGCTGCCGCATCGAATCACCGACATGAGCGCGTACGCCAACACATTCGCGATCGCTTCGAACACCTTGACGTTCAGCAGCACCAGACATTCGCGCGGTCGTTGCAACGACACGAAGCAGTTCAGGCGAACGAAGTGATGCAGACTGTACGCTCCGTATGGCAGTTCGCCCCTGTCATACTCATTGTCGAGCGCAGCGGTTCTGTCGCTATCCGTTCGTCGCTTGCGTCGTTTACTGTCGTCGCCGCAATTCTCGTGAAACGTCATTCGCGACAGAGGATCGGCGAGCAATTGTACCGAGTCGATCGGGTCGAACGACGGACGTTGCCGCGGCAGATCGATCGACACGAAGTGCGACGGTAGCAACCGTTGAATTTGTCCGTCGCTCATATGGTGCGATTATGTCTTGCGGATCAGATTGGCGAACAAAATGTCGCACAAGAGTCGCATGCACCAACGAGCCGACGCGGAAACGCGAGTCTTGTCGGCGACATCCAATCGCGCGACGTCGCCTCTTTTCTTCGCTCGAAGTGTACGCAGAGCGCATCGAATGGTCTTGTCGACAGCGGATTTTTGCATTATCGTCGAGCCGGCGCCGAAATTGTCCCCGGTGAAATCCGGCGCGATCAGTCGACGCAGATCGTCCCGCGTGATCGAACTCGTATGACATACGGTCATGGCGCGCGTCATCAGTCGCACCTTACGATAGTACAACTGTCGCATCAGTTGAATGTACTCGCCGATGCTATAGGGCGGACGACCCTTCCGTCTTGCGAATACGACGAACGATATGGAGCGAGCCGTCGCGACGAGTCGTCGCAACGTGGCGACGCGCGATTCGACGAACAGTCGCGATGTGGAAGAGGACTCGTATGAAGAGCGTGATCAGAGCGATTGGGACGACGATGGTCAAGAGGATGACGAGAATGACGAGGAGGAAAAATCGGTCGGCGATCATCAACCTTGCTTCGATTGCACGATCGATCGTATCGCCGAACGAGTGATTCCCGAGTTGGCTGTGAGCGCACGGCGTTGGCGTACTTTGCGACGTTACACCGTCGATTCTTCATGTGTGCGTTTGACACCAGCGCATGTGAAACGAGCTGTCATACGGAGAATGATCGTTCCCGTGCTACATTTGCCTGGAAAAAGACACGGTAATCATCCGCCTACTCGTCAATTTGAGAACTATCCGTTCCATTTTAACATGACAATGCGTTCGGATCCTTCGTCGTGGCGACGAATCGATGAAAATGCCTCGGCTGTTGACGATGTAATGAGTGCGTTAACTTAAATAGCTGCTAAACTACGCGACCAGCTCTACTACTTTAGACGGCGAGAACCGATCATGCCGCGAATCGATGGTTCGCCCGAAATCGTTATGTACTGGTTGGCGCAAATTTTGCCTCCGTTCTGTCGGCGCTTTTGTTACTATGTGAACGTGGTGCGACCGCAACAAGCATCGTCATAATTCTAATTTGTGACGATCGCTAGGGGTAAAAAATTGTTTTTTATGCTCTCCAACAATAAAGCGAGCGCGCGAGAAGGGGATTGTCGAGGAAAGAGAAAAATAAGGAGATTGTTTTTTTCCTCGTTTACGTTTTATTTCATTCACCTCGTTTCCAATCTCGCGACTCGTCGTCGAACGCCGTCGACGAGGCGGGCGCGTCAACGGTGCCTTTAAGATAATATGCCACATCGCGCAGTAACAACGAATCTCGCATGTACAGTGTACATGTCACCGTGTGCTACGGTGCACATCTGCGTCGCCTATTTTAGACCGCTCGCGAAGTACGAGCTCTTGGGCACGTGTTTGCTCACAATCACAAAATCGTCGAGGTATCGCAGATATGCGGCTTCCTGGTCGGGCGAGCTTTCGCGAAAGAAGTCCGACTGCGGCGCGGCCGCCTGTGCCACGTTGGCCGCGGTACGCTCGTGCAATGTCACGAGATCGCGCGGAGTGCCCTTTGCACTCGAGTGAACGACGAGCCAATTCTCCAGACAAAGAGCGTTTTTGTCCGAGATAACGATCGCTCGATCGGCGCACCGATCGAGCGTCGGAACAAAACGTGTCTCACTCGTTGAATAAAGGCCTCGCCGTCGTCGCTGCCGCGAGTGCGAACCACGCGCACGAAGACCAGATCTAGCACGGGACATTGTCGCCACACGGATTCGCACCACCATTCTTCGGTGCTTTCGCAGTCGCTAGTGTTCCTTGAATCGTGTCTCCTCGCTTCGTCGATCGGTCTTCGTAGCCAAATATCCGACAGTACGTGCGCGTAATCGTCGTACCATGGACCGAAGAGAGCGTGAGCCCGTCGTCGAGCGGTGCGCGAACGCCGAATGTTCAGTCTCACGTGCAACAGAGAGCTCGCTTCGCACGGCGATACATCGTCCGCGCCGCGACCGAACGTTCGTCCACGCGAGACTCATTCGGTCGCGAGTTCGACCACGGCGCACGTTTCGTCGCGCATGTCGTCGAACGCCAACACGCGAAATGTCCAAAAGTGCATGCTTTGGCAAAACGTGAATCGCGGAATGTCACCGAAGAGAAACGGATCGCGCAGACATCGTCGCGATTCATACGTCGACTCGATGCCTCTCAGGATCATGATCGTAACGGCGTCGCCGTCGAAATCGGCGTTCAGATGCTTCAGCACGAACGGCGATATGTGAACGGAGTCGTTTTGTTCTAATCCGCGCTCGTAGACGTACACTCGCTCAGCGCCAATCACACTGCCGTTGTGTATGCAAGGGTCACGTTTCAGCACGAGACCGAAATTTGGAGCAACGTCGAAGTGGAACGCGCTTCTCGCGTCCGGCCAGATCTCGTCAGCGATGTCGAACTCGCCGTCGACCACGCCGTTGGTGGTCGCGCGCGAATGATCGTTCGATTCGCGGCGAAATTGCAAATGTCGTCGATCGCGCTCCACGTCGATCGAGAACAGTCTGACCGCGTGATGAAACGGCAGCGCTATGTACCGCGGTGCCAGGTACGGCGAAATCTGGATGTAACCGCAAAACGTATTCCTCAGTGGATACTTAATGAGATAATGGACGAAGCTCTTGCTGGACTGTAGAATATTCTTGACGGTGCCGCCTTTGTCGGTCAATATCTTATCCACGTCGTTGCTGAAGCGCAGTTGATTGTACATGGCGACGCTGCAATACTCGTAGGGCGGAGCGATCGCGACGTCGCCGGTGGTCGCGCGTCGCATCGTCGCGACAGGTTCCGTGTTCGTGGGTTCGCTTTCTCGAGGCGCCGTTCGACACGCCACGCACCCGAGCGATTCTATGGACGACGGCGGTATCGCTGTTGCGATCGCGTCGTCGCGATCTGCAACGCTCGTTGATCGAGCGTAACGAGTCGCGTCGCTTTCGCATCGTCGACGACGGTGACTCGAGTCGCCGCTGCAAACGTCGTCGTCGCTCGCGCGACACGCGACGCGACGTTTGCACCCTACGAGGTATCGCAGCGCGTTCGTCGCCGTCGCACCGTCCGCGTCGACCACAGGCGTGTCAGCGCGAGCGGCGGAAAAGCACAAGCGATTCTTTGTCCCCGCGCGAACGAGCGTCATTCGTCGCGTTATTTCGGCAGTATGAAGTCTTGCAGGCGAGCGGACTGCTTCGACACTCGAAGCGGTCGTCGCGGCAGCGTTCGCGCGGCCGAGGGCTCGCCGTTCGTTCTCGTTCGTTCTCGAGATTCAACGACGTCGCGCATCTTCTCAATCATGGTCCTAGTGTCCTTTAAACTGACCAGGTGGTTCTCCAGTTGCTTGTTGATCCGTGAGTGCAGATGCGAGAGCCGCGTGAACGTCACATTGTCCACCACGCTCATTGTCCACTCGCGCTCAGACTCGAACCTATTTCGTTCCTCGCGCGCTGATCCTCGTTGTCGGTGGGCACGATCAGTCTCATACCGTACAAATGTTCGGCCGCGGTAATGATGTCCTTGGCCCGAAGCGTGAGCCCGGCGTTGACCGATGCGCCGCCGCGTCGAATCACCGACATGAGCACGTACGCCAACACCTTCGCGATCGCTTCGAACACCTTGACGTTCAGCAGCACCAGACATTCGCACGGTCGTTGCAACGACACAAAGCAGTTCAGGCGAATGAGGTGACGCAAACTGTACGCTCCGTACGGCAGTTCGCCCCTGTCGTACTCGTTGTCGAGCGCAGCGGTTCCGTCGCGATCCGTTCGTCGCCTGCGTCGTTTGCTGTCATCGCCACAATTCTCGAGAAACGTCATTCGCGACAGAGGATCGGCGAGCGATTACACCGAGTCAATCGGATCGAACGACGGACGTTGCCGCGGCAGATCGATCGACACGAAGTGCGACGGTAACAACCGTTGAATCTGTCCGTCGCTCATATGGTGCGATTAAGTCTCGCTGATCAGATTGGCGAACAAAATGTCGCACAAGAGTCGCACGCACCAACGAGCCGACGCGGAAACGCGAGTCCTGTCGGCGACATCCAATCGCGCGACGTCGCCTCTTTTCTTCGCTCGAAGTGTACGCAGAGCGCATCGAATGGTCTTGTCGACGGCGGATTTTTGCATTATCGTTGAGCCGGTGCCGAAATTGTCCCCGGTGAAATCCAGCGCGATCAGTCGTCGCAGATCGTCCCGCGTGAACGAACTCGTGTGACACATGGTCATGGCGCACGTCATCAATCGCACCTTGCGATAGTACAACTGTCGCATCAGTTGAATGTGCTCGCCGATGCTACGAGGCGGACGACCCTTCCGTCTCGCGAATTCGGCGAACGATACGGCGCGAGCCGTCGCGACGAGTCGTCGCAACGCGGCGACGCGCGATTCGACAAACAGTCGCGATCTTCGCGACAGTCTCTCGTCGTCGCGAGCCTCGTCCCATTCATGCTGCACTTCAATCAGACGAGTCAACGTTCTCTCCGATACGAAACTGACGCGCGTTCGAGCCGACATCGCGGTCCGAGTCGCGTCACCGTCGACCTTGGCCTCCGTCGATTCGAATCTGATCCTCTTAGTCGTTTGACTCGACAACGACGATGGCGCGGTACTGCGTTGTCGCGGTCCTTCTTCGCCGACGATCCGAGCAGGTTCAGTTTCTTGCCGCTGCCGTCGCGGCACGAGCTTCGCGGGTTCCGTTGTCGAGCCGATGGTGGCATCGGGTGGTGTCGGTGTCGCGGCCAAACTCGCAGGAATGCTAACGACCGTACTGCAGTCGCCTCGTTGTCGATCAGTCACCGACGACATCGTTCTCACGGACGATCGCCTCGATCGCGATGCGACGGCGAATCGGTCGAGTCCGTTCGTTCGAGCGACGACGTCGTTGTCTCCGGTAGCGACGCGTCCGCGGGAATGCGTCGGAACTGCGATTGCACCAACAACGAATTCAAGAAATCATCGTTCGTCTCTGACGATGAATTCGCGCCGTCGAGCATGGACGTCGCGCTCTCGCTCGTCATAATCGCGACGAGAGCGCTGTCTTCGACTCGGAGAGACGCGCGATGTGCGATCTGCCCTCCGGTGAAAGAGAGCGCGACACTCCGGTTGTTGCTTATTGAAGAAGTGTCGTCCAGGTCGAACGCTCGGTGCTCGCCGTTGAACTCGAACTCGCGCGATCTACCCGTTAAACGGTACTGTTGACGATCTCGTACAGACACGCGTTCACGTAGCGATTCGTTTGTCGTCGATCGCGGTGATCCAGATTCTCGCGCAGATGCTCGATCGACGCACCGTGCAGAAATCGATAGCCGGCGTAGATGCGACGCAACGCGTGAAAACTTAAACCGCGCGGTTTCGAGCGACCGACGGCCGCGGTGTAGAATCGGGCTAGTTCGCGATCGAGATCTCGTTGCAACGTTCGCACGCTAAACAGAATCGACAGCGAGCCGTCGATCTCGACCCAAGCCATGAACGCGTCGAGACACGATCGCACGCGTGCTCATCGGTGACGTCGGTTCGCCGTCGACGGTCGTCCTCGCAATCGACGGAGCGACTCGCCCGAACAGCACCCTCCTCCTCCTCCTCGGTCGGCAGCGATCGCTCGTCGCGATGATCTCGCAGCAACAGCTCCGGGATCTCGATTCGCCCGAGTTTGCGCGTTTTACGTATCTTTATGACGCACATTCCGCGATCGCGCAACTGACGCAACTGTGCGATCGTGACTTCCGCGACGTCGGATAGGCGTTGCCCGTGCATGCGAGCATGTAAAACACGTAGATAAACGCGCGATGGCGCGCTAACGACGAGTACGACGCGGTAGCGTCCAACGCGTCGTCATAACGGCGAGTCAGCAACCGCCGCGGTCCCACGGCCGGTGACGTCGAAGCGCGTATCTCGATCTCGCATCGATGCAACATAAGATCGCGTTCTGTGAACGTCAATCGTTCGTCGCTCTTCAGCGAAGCACCGCCGACGGTGATCTCCGCGGTAGCGGCGACTCGATGATTCTCGTCGCGACTCGGCCGTGCTACGCGGTCGCGCAACGAAGTCAGATCGCGCAGCGTGACGGCGCAGTCGTTTCGTTGCTTCGCCACGATGGCCCAGATCGATCGCATGTAATTGTCGGAGTAACGTTCTCGGTACAGTCAACGAAAAAATTCGACGAGTCGATCGCTCGATATTCCGGCAGCTAGATCCCTCAATCTCGCGACATCGCCGTCGTCGTTACCGGACGCTCCGTCGGCGTCGAGAAAACGACCGATCAATCGCCAGATCGAGAGTTCGTTGCGTCCCGCTTTGGTCGTTGTTCGATTCGTCATCGTTCGCGAAGCCGACTTATGGCTCGCGAACGATATCGCGAAACGCGCGAGCGCGATAACGACGGAACCGGCGTGTCGTGACTGTTCGTGATCGCGTTCGCGGCGTTCTGTCTCGCGGGGTACGTCGGCACGACGAGCGCGTTGCCGCTATCGTCAGTGGCACCGCTCGACACTGTCGACGCCATCGACGATCTGCGCGACACGTCAATGTCGCTGATGTTCATCGATCGATTCTACGGCGCGTTGGACAATGTGAAGTGCAATCTACGCCTATTGCGCGAATAACGAGCGCCGAACAGGGGGGGGGGAGATCGTAGGAGTTTCCTTCTTCAAACAGCGACTTCGCGATCGTCGAACAGAATGTGCTGAATCTTGGCGCGCGCGTCGGCTCGCTCCTTGTCGCGTCTCCATCTCACGAATCGCGGCGTCACCGAGCGATCGTCGCGATTTCGACAAAGTTCCAACTCCGCAATTTGGCCATTGTCGAGCGTGGGTACCGTTAAATCGCGAATCGAGAGCAGAGTAGCGCGCTTCTCGATCTCTGCGGCACGTGCGTCACTGCTGGGAATCCATCGCCACTGCGAACATATCGTCGCGGTGTGCGGAAGCGCGTCGTCCGCGCTGTCGGAGTCGACGAATCTCGCAATACGAAAAAACTCCGCGACTGGACCGCCGTCGAAGGAACAGAGGGCTCTGAAATCGCGCGTCACCAGTACCTCGATCGTTTGACGAAGTTTCATTTTCTCGTAGTGCGTGTAACGAAGGGGCTGTAAAACCGTAAAGATCGCGCATAATTAAAAAAGAAAACCTTCCTCTCCCGCCAGTCTCTACCGTCGTCGCGCGCGCACGAGCGATCAACCCGACCGAAACGAACGAAAACGACGCGAAGAGGACGCGCGTCCGAGCCAGCTCGCCCGACGCCGGCGAACCGGCGAGCGCTCGCGAGCAGCCCTCGGGAGAGAGCGAGGGCGACGCGCGCCCGGGAAGAGAGGTCGAGGCGTCATATGGCGATTCTGCCAGGATCGGCGGACTGGCAGCGGAAGATTGGGAGGACCGAGGAACAAAGAGAGGAGCGCGACAGGCCGAGCCAGGAAGGCAGGATGCCCAAGGCCTGGATTCAGGACCTCCGAAAGACGGAGATCAGCAGGATGCTCACGGAGCAGGGCCTCGAAGGGCAAGGAACGCTGGAGGAGCTGCGACAACGCCTCCGGAGGCTGGTGGACGAGCATCCGGGTCGCTTCGAGGCCGGAGCCCGAAGGCGGGTGATTTCGCCTTCCTCCGAGCCGGCCGAGGACACCACATCCGAGCCAGACTCCATCGCGGAGGGGCTCACCGAACCAAGTGCCCACCGACGCCCAGGCTATTATGGCCATCCAGCGATAGGATTGCTAGTTTTCCGGCAAAGACCCGTTGACCTTTTTAGAGCGGGTCGATGAGCTGCGGTTATGTTACGGAGTCACCACACGGCAACTCATGTGGGGAATACCGGAGTTACTGCGGGGAGACCCCCTCCTATGGTATCGGAACCACCGAGCTCCCTGGCGGACTTGGAAGGAATTCTGCGTGGCCTTCCGCACACAGTTCCTTCCACCCCGGTACCGGATGCAACTGCGACGCCGGATCCTGGAGCGTCGCCAACGAGCCGGAGAAGCCTACCGCGACTGTGAGACCGCCTTGCTGACGATGATGCGCCGCAGCGGCGATGAGGACTACCTCGACAATAGCCTGACCATCCTGTACGAGAATCTCGAGCCGGGGTATAAGATGTTTATCGGAGCGCATGATCTAGTTACCGTAGAGCAGCTAGGGCGTCTTGCCCGGGAGTACGAGGAGATCAGCCGACAGAGGGAGGAGCAAGGCCGTCCGATCAGAACCGCCGGGCCGACAGTCTCCAGCCTCCTGTATGACCGGGAAGCATGATGCTGACGGTGTAAGCAGCCCGGACGCGGTAATCACCGCCACGCCTGTAACCAGCCAGCCCTCAAATTTTGCTCACGGTGCGGCAAAGAGGGGGTGTTGACTAAACAATGCCACCCGACCGAGGGAAACGCCGCCGCGGCCGGAGACAGCACGGCCGTGTCCCGGCCGCCCCAATAGACTACCGGCCCCGACCATACCTCCAGGTGGAAACCGCCCAATAAGGGCACTCATCGACACTGGAGCAGAGACTTCGCTAATAGACCGCCGAGTACTAGCTCCTGAGGATCAACCTCGAGGAATAACCGGGATGGTCACGCTGGCCGACGGGACACCACCACGAACCAGGGCCACACATGGATCACCCTCCGAGTGGGAGGGCAACGATACTACCACAAGTTTGTGGTCATGGCCTCTCTAACTGCGCCAATGATCCTCGGCGTCGACCTGTGGACGCGGCTAGAAATTACCCTGCGTCCCCCCCGCGGGGAACCCCACGAAGAAGCACGCCCAACATCGGGGTGATCGAGGACGGGCTGGAGCCGCGGACCGAGAAGGAGAACGAGCGGCTCTGAAGATTCCTTAAACACGAGTTCGCCCTGTTCAGCACGGTCACAGGGCCCACGCCATGCGTACGACACGAAATACGGGTACGACCGTGGACCGCCCCCATCAAACAACGATACCGGCCGCGCAACTCAGCCATGCAGCAAGTAATAAACGCCGAAGTAGACAAGATGGAGAGGGAAGGGGTCATCGAGCCCTCGGCCAGCGCCTGGAGTTCACCCGTCGTGCTAGTCCGGAAGAAAAACGACGGGTACAGATTTTGCATTGACTTCCGGAAAGTCAATGAAGTAACCAAGCAGGACGCGTATCCCCTGCCGCAAGTCGGGGCCATGCTAGACCGATTGCGGGGCGCCCGCTACCTGTCGACACTGGATCTTAAAAATGGATACTGGCAAGTACCGCTGACAAACGACAGCAAGGAAATTACCGCTTTCACCGTACCAGGAAAAGGCCTCAAACAATTTACCGTCTTGCCATTCGGATTACACTCCGCCCCCGCCATCTTCCAAAGATTGGTGGACACCGTCCTGGGCACCGAACTAGAACCGAACGTCCTCGTTTATTTGGACGATATCATCGTCTTTAGTACCACCTTCGAGGAACATTTAGAACACCTCCAAGAGGTGTTCCGACGGTTGCGTGGAGCTAAGTTAAAATTAAACACCGAAAAATTTTATATTTGCCGGCATGAGCTGAAATATCTCGGTCACGTAATTACACGAGAAGGCATTCACATCGATCCGGCAAAGACGAGTGCTATCCAGGCATGGCCGGCCCCAAAAAACGTCAAACAATTGCGCCAATTTCTAGGGTTGACGTCATGGTACCGACGATTCGTACCCAACTTCTCCACTGTGGCCGCGCCTCTAACCGAACTTACTAAAAGGAAGGTACGCTGGAGATGGGGGGCCGACGAAGAGGCGGCGTTGCAGCGCCTCAAGACGGCTCTCACCACCGCTCCCGTGCTGGCCTGCCCCGATTTTGGCAAACGCTTCATACTACAAACCGATGCAAGCCAGAACGGTCTGGGAGCTGTATTGACGCAGCAGCTCGAGGAGGGGGAACGAGTGATCGTCTACGCCAGTCGGACGCTGAACCCGGCCGAAATAAATTACAGCGCCACCGAACTGGAGTGCCTCGCGGTGGTCTGGGGAATCCGCCGGATGCGCGGATACCTCGAGGGATACACCTTCACGATCATCACCGACCACCAGTCCCTGAAATGGCTGCAACGCCTGGAGACTGCCACCGACCGCCTAGGGAGGTGGAAATTCGAAATGCAGCAATATTCGTTCGACATCGAGTACTGCAAAGGAGCTCAGAACGTCATCGCCGACGCCTTGTCGCGAGAAACGGAGACCTGCGGGCCCACCATCGCGGAGCGATGTGCATGGTATGACGACCTGAGGCAATAGGTAGCCGCCCGCCCTCGAGAGTACCCCGACTATGCTATTCGGGATGAAACGCTATACCGTCACTTCCTGCACAGCTTGGATTTCCGCGAGGTCCCGGCCGACAAACAGTGGAAGAAGTGCGTGCCCGCGTACGAACGCCGGAGAATACTAGAACGCCACCACGATGCGCCCGACGCCGGCTACCTAGGAATTGCGAAAACCATCGTGCGGCTAGCGGAAAATTATTACTGGCCGGGGATGGCGAGAGACACGGCACGATATGTCCGACAATGCCACGCTTGCATGGCGCACAAAGCGTCACAGTAGAAACCCGCGGGCCTCCTGCACGCCACTGCCACCCAGCAGCCGTGGGAGCACGTATCACTGGACTTAATCGGACCGTTGCCACGATCCCGCCGCGGGCACGAGGCTACTCACGGCGCAGGACCGATTCTCTAAATGGCTCGAAATAAAACCTCTGAGGGAAGCCACCGCGCAAGCAATTGTCGCTACCGTTATCGACAAAGTAATTTATCGACACGGCTGTCCGGAGGTAATTGTCTCGGATAACGGGACGCAATTTACGTCAAGAGAATTCAAGGCCGCGACAAAAATGTACGGGATACGACACCGAACGACTCCCGTATACACGCCCCAATGCAATCCGGTCGAACGAACGAATCGCGTTATAAAAATAATGATCTTCCAATATGTGGATCAGCGACACCGCAGCTGGCATGAGCATCTACCGGCGTTGCGCTTCGCGTATAATACGGCCAAACACTCCTTTACCGGGTTCAGTCCGGCGTATTTAAATCACGGGCGAGAATTAACAAGGTCACATCCGGCGGATCGAGAAAACTGGCGGACGATCGTAGACCCACGCGAAGACATGCTAAAAGAAGTCAACGAACTCGTGAGAGTCAGTTTGGCCCAAGCCTTTCAGCGGCAAGAGCCGCATTACAATTTAAGGAGGAGGGCATGGCGGCCCCAGCTGTGTGACATTGTCTGGAAGAAGGAACACCCGCAATCCGATAAAGTAAGGGCGTTCAACGCCAAGCTCGCGCGAAAATACAAGGGCCCGATGATTGTTCGGAAGATAATCGCGCCGGTAATTGTCGATTTACAAGATATGCAGGGGAGATGGCACCGACGGATACATGTCCGATGTCCGACACACGAGGCCGAACAATAGCACCGGCGAAGATCACAATTCCCGAACGTAACAGTCAGGGCCAATCGCACGACGACACCTGAAATCTCCGAAACCGAGTCAACGGGAATAACGCTATAAAAGGACCTGCGATAGCCGAATCTGGCAAAATCTCCGCGAAATGGAACTCGGCGACTACGGGACTGAGTTGTACGAGATTCTAGTAGCGACCGAGGAGGACGCGAAACAGGTTTGGGATCGGCTGAGCCGAATCCCCGAAGGGATAACTAAAGGAAAACCACCGCAACCTATCGAGGAGGAAGCGTCGACACCACTGCCGAACCTGGAAGGTTCATCGCGGCCCGCCAAGCAGGAACCACCGGGGCTCACGGTGCTCGCCGACCGAGGCACCAGGAGGCCGGCCGCGAACACCAGCGGCCGCCTACAGCAGTCGGACCACGTGATCCGCCGGAAGTGGGCAGGCTTGATGGCACCACCGCCTCCGCACCCCGGGCGAGGACCCTTCCGCCAACCGGTCAAGCAGCCGATCAGACTTGCCCCGAAGAACCTGATAGTCGTCACCACCGAAGGGCCAACCGAAGCAGCGGGAGGACGACCACCGACTCCTGCCGCCGTAACCGTGCGCACGCTACCAGCGGAGGAAAGGGTAATACGAACCGGCTCCCGAGTCCGCGAGATCATCACGCCGGCGGTGCGCGTGATACTCCAGCGGACAACGGAACCGGACACCAGGACACCGCCAACACCAGCGGCCCACGAGCCAGAGTCACCAGGGGAGGTAACACCAGCACTCCCACCGATTCCGCCATCTATGTTCGGGCCAGAGCCACTTCCACCAGTGGCCATCGTGCTGCCGAACGGCGAGACGGTAGGAGTGCCGTATTTTTCGGTGGTGATCTCTCGCCGCTACCGCCTAACGACAACGGGCGGACGGTGGAACTTATGGTTCCACCGGGATGGAACCTTGCGGAGCGCCAGGTTCCACCCATGAGGAGGACACCTCCGTCACCTCCGTCACTATAAAAAAAAGGGGGGGGGGGTAGTGTAACGAAGGGGAATCTGGTGGCGGATTCCCCTCCGTTACTAACGTGTCGGCGACCGTCAAGCAGTCGGCGGCCGAGGAACCTCGCCGCGACCCCCCTCGATGAGCCCTCGACGATCCGAGCAGCGGTAAGCGCCGAAGCGGCCCGAAGAACCGGCCGTAGGCGCTCGGGTAAATCTCTCCCAGACGGTATGCGGAATCTGGGGGGTGAATCGAACTCCCCGATTACGAAAGATTAGGTATAAATTCCGCGCTCTCGCCGAAATCGAGAGATTGCGGCGAATCGTCTTCGACCAGCAGCACCGAGAGAATCTAGTCGTCTTCGACCAGTATTACGGGGAGAATCCTGAAGCATCATCGACAAGGATCACCGAGAATCGCGACCGAGGAAGGATCACCAGGAGGAGACCGAGGAAACGAGCGAGGGATTTGCGATATCCACGAAGCACCGACGTCTTCCTCACCAACCACGAAACGAACGAAAACGACGCGAAGAGGACGCGCGTCCGAGCCAGCTCGTCTGACGCCGGCGAACCGGCGAGCGCTCGCGAGCAGCCCTCGCGAGAGAGCGAGGGCGACGCGCGCCCAGGAAGAGAAGGCGCGGCATCACATGCGAATCGAGCGCGCGTCGCCACGGTCGCGTCTGCGCCGCGGTCGCTCGCGCGGCTACGATTCGCAACAATCCGTCCACGCCGAGAAAGTTCGAACTGTCGCGATACGCGCGCAACAATTCCGGGAATTCGGCCGGAAATGCGTACGTTCGGGAGACGCGCAGATCGCCATCGCTCGTGTCGATCGAGGCCTCGTTCATGCGTCGTACGAGATGCGACGAGTACTCCGGGGTCAACGGGTTCAGAGCGCGCGCCAACGGACCGTCGTCGCGTCGTCGATGCGCCCACCACGTCGACGAGGTCAGCGCGACGACCACTGTCCGCGCACGCGATTTATCGTCGGCGAAAAGATCGCGCGTCAATCGCGAAACCGAGACGCGATAGCGCGTCGAGGACCAGTCGATGAGATCGCGAGACGACGCCGTCGCGAAACCGGTCGCGTCGTCGTTCGCCGCCACATACGATATGGGAAATTCGCGACATGTTCGAAGAAACGCCACGATCGCGTCGAACACCGTTCCGCTCGACTGCAGGAACGCGCACAGGTACGGCTAGAATTCGATCGACGAGGCCGTCGGTGGCGAGAACAGGACGTACGCCGTCTCGACGTGACTCTGCGCGGGCGAATAACCGTACTCCGACACCTCTATCTGACGGGACAACGCTCCGCCGCCGCGACGAGGCTTCGATGTGACAGTAGAAAGACTACCTTTTTTTTTTGATAACCCAGGAGAAACCCCTTATAGGTACCCCGACCTTTGGGAGAGGGCCAGGGTTATGTGGGACTCGCACCCACTAAAACTCCTGGGAGAGACACCAGTCGAGCATGATGCAAAGGACGGGGAACAAGTTCCCCATTCCCTCCCATCTATCGCAGCCCACGGCCAAAGGCCGCCACCTACGCACCACGCGCCGCAGGGAATCAATGAGGGAGAGTGACCAGGAGAGGAAGGGAGAGCCTCCTCTACCTCGCAAGGAAAAAGAATGACTCAATCACCGTTTCTGTGCAATTCCTGGTCACCAAGTCCCTCACGCCGACTCCGGAAGGGGAAGTACTAACCTCGCCTCGCAGGAGGGAAGAGCGAGCTCTCCCCTGTTGTGCGAGGCTCCCTTAACCACCGTTCCGGAGAGGGTTACGCATTCCTGCGGCTGTTAGATGCAGGCGGAGCGTGAATCATCACACGCTCCGCCTTGACCGGCCGAAATTGCCTGGCCGGCTTCGAGGGAGGGGAGGGTCTCCAATCCCCCTCCTTCGCCCCACCCCGGATGACCGGGGTTGGAGGGCGGAGAGGCAGGCCCGGCCCTCACCGGGTTGTTCCCACCTCCCCTTAGAGAGATGACTCTCTGCACGCTCAGGGCGGGAAATCCCACCCGAACTAGCTCAGGGAGAAATAACTCCCGAGCTCAAAGAGAGAGCCTATCCGTCAACAGGCGGGCGGGGATTCTGATCCTCCGCCAACGAGGACCGCCTTTAGCGGGTAGTCCTCTTGGACTCAGGTTTTACACTACCCCTTCGCGCTCTCGCGGGAGGGTAGTCCCTCCCCCTTCTGACAGAGGGACAGGCCCCACCCTTGCTCCCGCGACGGAGACTCTTTCCGCTCTATCGAGTTGGCAATCGTCCGGAGATCCAGCGCAGGGTAAAAGGAGGCCCGGCCCCCCCTGCGGCACCTGGAGGGGGCCACACCGCCGCTCCCGGGAAATGGCGGAAACGGCGCACACCACCGCCGTCTCTTCGACGGTTTCGTAAATCCCCCCCTGTTGCGGGCGCGTTTCCGCGCCCCCAGCGGGTCCCTCGTTGGGGGGACGACCGCGAGGACGCCTAGCGCGTCCACCTCCCCCCTTCCGCGATGAAGCCAACCAACATGAAGGGCCAGCCATTCGATGGTTGGCCTCTCTCTCGGCCTCTCGACACGCGGCCTCTCGACCGCGCAACTGGGAGCGTTTTCGCAATCCCGCGCGATGTTCCCATCCCGGCCACAGCGGTAGCACAGGCCTCCACGATCCGTGGAGGTCTTACACGCGTTCCGCATGTGACCGAGGCCCCAGCATCTATAACACTGGGCCGGCCGCGCCGTCAGCAACGAGATGCTGACGGTCGACCAGCCCAGCGGAAAGGCCCCCTATTTAGAGGCCACCACAGCAGTCGCTAACGGTAGCCCATGCCACTCCCCGGCCCCTGGGTCCCCATCGCAGCGGGCCTAATTGGACGGCCTCAGGTTCGCAAACTGCGCACCCCGCCAGGGCCGTCCTCACTTCATCCGGCAGGGCCGCCTCACTGAACCCAGTGAGGTGGACCTCTCCCCTCTGTACCGGATGATTGATGGTCGCCTCCGACAATTCTGACCTTCAGCCTTTCGGCTAGATCATCGGCCTTCTTTCGCCATGGGCCAGGATCCCGAACGCGGAGTAAAATCGTGCCATCCGCACTCCTACCTACCCACCTCCACGCCCGGGATCCCCATGTCACCCAGGGGGGTTTTCTCCGCACGACAGAGGGCTTCAGCATATGAGGTCCCCCATTCCAGCCTCACAGTAACCGCGGCTGTATCCGGCAGCCGCGACCATTTCCTGCCTCCTTGACCAGGGGAGGGAACGGGCGCCGGGGTAATTCCACCACCACCTCCTCCCCTTCGCCCCGTCAATCTGTTTCTTCCCATTTCCTTTAATGGTCTGGGAGCAGGAGGGGGAGAATCACCTCCTCCCAATCCATGGCCTCCCCCAGAACGCCGCGAAGCGCATCCACCTCCTGGGCCAAAGAGCCTGCCAACGCAACCTCTGTCGCCGGGAGGGAGCTTACGCTCTTCGACCCGCCGGGTCCTTCCACCCCCCCCACGCGATGCTTCCCTCCTCGTCCTTCTGAGTGGCTACCTCTTTCCGGAGGTGCCACTCACGAGTCTCTTCCGTTACCACCCCAACCGATTTAAATTGGGGTCTCTTTCTCTTCCTTTCCATATCCAATTCTTCCTTTATCCAGTTAGCTCCGGAGGAGTGCCATCTCCTCCTTCATGGTAGCCATGCTGGACTCAGCCTTCTTTTTGGCCCTAAAGGTCTCTTCCAGCACTTTCTCCATGTCCTCCATACCTTGGAGAAGGACTCTCCTGCACTCATCGCTAGCCTGCACACCTATTTTTACTCTGTGCACTTCGTCTCTGCATAGCCTGAGCTCTTTTGTGAGCTCGGCTTTTTTCGCATGCGAAGTTCTCCCTTCTTTGCATAAACGCTGGACGTATCGTCTCGAGTTAATGAAGAACTCTCTGGTCCGAGCGGCCGCCATCTCTTCATACCCCTCGTCCCATATCTCATCGGACCCATCAAACATGGATCTAACGTCCTGCAGAGCCAGTTCCCTCTCCTCAGCTCACTTGTTCCATGAGACCACAGAATAAGGGGCTTCATCCGTAATCGCCGGATCCTCCTCCACCAGTACTGTGGAGGCAACCGATGCGTCTGAAGGACCCGCCTCCTCCTCCCTCCTCCTGCGCTTCTTCTTTCCTTTCATTATTTCAAGTGATTCAGCCATGTTGAGTTTGCACCCACTACTACTGAGTGCTCGACCGGCCGGGCGCCGGCTGTGGCGCAATCGCACGACCCGCCGACAAAGTCGTCGCACGCGACGACGCGGCAACGCTCGCACACGTAAGCTCGCAGTGACACTCGATGCTCGAACGTGACGCCCAGATTGTTGTCGTTCGCGTCGGGTTCGCTATCTATCAGTTCTAGCTCGAATTCCACGGGCAAGGGACTCAGCTCGAGACTGATTCGATCCTCCAGCACCAGGGGGTAACGAATATTCGCGCTCAACGGAAGAGAGTCTTCGTAGCGAACAGTGCGATCCGTCGTCAAACAAGCCTTAAATTCTGACACGATTGTCGCGTCGTCGTCGGTATCGCAGTCTCCGATCAGACATCGAACGACGGCTATACGATCGTCGCCGGCGCGTCGTCTCTCGTTTGGCGAGAGATCGCGCGTCGTTCCGACGTGCCACCAGAAAGCCCCGTGACGCGTTTTGCGATACACGAAACTCTCCAACGGACCGTCCCATCGCCAGAACCGCTCGATCAGACCGCTCTATCCAACGTCCACCGGCAGAGAAAACACCAAACTGGTCTCTCGTTCGTAACGCATGTTTCGCTCGTTCCACAGCAGCGTTGTGTCGCGCGTTTCGGAGCAAAACGCTGCAAATGAAAAGAAAAAACGGTGTTAGGGTAACGTACCGTCCGAACGAAGACGAGAACTGACTGTTTATTCGCCATTCCAATCGATCGTGGACGAAGGAGTGAGATTAAGCAGCGAATCAACGCAGCGTCGACGGTGATCAAATGCAGTATAATTCGACGTCCGGCTCCGAGTGAACAGCGACACTCCACGACGTCGGTAGTCGCACCAGCTGTCGAAGCTCGGCCGCGACGATCAGCGTCACCTCTTTGTCGGAACAGCGAAGAGCTGCGAACGAAATGATCGACGGTGTGCGAAAAGATACCGCGCAATTTCGTTCTATCGAATCACGTACCTTCCGCCACGTTCATGTAGATCAACAGATGAACCAGATAGATTCGCCTGTAGTATACCGATCTGGCGCCCAGACACCGTGGATCCGACGGTTGCAGAGAATCCACTCGCGGGTAGACGAGTCTCGACGCACGCTCCGTGTGAAACAGAATCTGAGCTATGCAGTTCAGCGTTACCATTCGCATTCCTTGTTTCCTGGCGAAACGCGCGAACGAGGAGCGCGACGAGACACTGTCCGACAACGAGGCGTGAATGACGATGGGCGCGCCTCTGTCTTGAAAAAGTCCCAGGTCGGCCGATCGTTGGTACCAGTCGGCCCATTTCTTGTACACGCCCGATCCGCGCGCCTGTCCGTTTATCTGACTCTTCAGACGATTCATCGTTATCTTCTTCAAAGCGACCGCGAACACCGACTTCAGAACGCGCTCGAAGCGTTCGCCGAAGAAACTGTTCGCCTCGGATAGATCGGTGTCGCACGATTCCAGAACACCGTAGATCTTTCGTTCCTCCGTAGAGGACACCGACGGAAAGGTTACTCGTTCGCCACTAAGCCGTGACTCTTTCGAGACCATGTCGGCGTACGCGAGATAACCGCGCAACGTCGGCGCCGCGACAACGACGGCGAGTCACGGCGTCGACGGCCCGGAAACAGCGGCCGGTTTCCGCTGAACAACGCGCTTGGTCGTTGCGTTTCTTCGTATGGCTCGATCGATGGCCTGACTCAAGCCGCGACCGACCGTTCCGCCGTCGACTCAATTGCGACATCCGGTTCTCCACGGGGCGTTATCGAGACCGCCAATGACGAAAGCGGTTGGCCTCGGTGACTGGCTCATCGTTCGCGGCTGACCGGCCGAACCGGCAGTAAAGCGCGAGCCGGCGCGCGTAGCATTCAACGATGCTCCGAGGAACATAATGTCGCAGTCGCAACAGTCGCTCGAGTCGTATCGATCGTTTCCTATTCGCGACGAACGCGATGAGACACCGACGACCGCACCGACAACAACGCCTCGATCGGCTCCCGACGATTCTCTTCTCTCTCGACGGTGAGTCAGTCTGTTATGTACTGGATCTTTTTTCATCCAGTTGTCGCGGGCGTATCTCGTTTCCGCTAACAACGCGTTGCTGATTCACGCAGGATACGATGCTGCTGCTGCGACGTGCGTCCTCGTTGGATACTCTGGTTTGCCATCGGTCTCTTCGTCACGACACTCACGATCGTTGGCCATGTCGTTCAATCTTATCGGGAGGAGCACCTTCACGAGGAGGTGCATCACATCGGTGTTCGTTTGGCGAATCAGGCCATGGAGAAATTTTGCAACATAAGCAAAGCCGTGGAGGAGCGTCGGCTCGAGAGCCAGATTCGCAACAGCGGTGACAAGATGATCGGCGAAAGTACACTCGAACGCAGCGGTGGCGAAATCGCGATCGGCGAGGGCACGATCGACAACGCGGACGACGCGATAGCTCGTACCACGCGATCGCGCTTTCGCTCGATCGCTAATCGCGAAGAATCGCGAAACGACCGAAGAGACGATGAGGACTGTCGGTCACTCGGCGACGAACCGTCCGTTGTTGACTCGGATCCGGAGGACGGTGACGACGAGCGCTCGCCGCAATTGTGTCGATCTCGCCGATACGTCGAGGTGGTGACGATTTATACAGTGGTGAAACTGACGCTGGTCTGGATCGCGATGCTCACGCAGTTCGCACTGAGCGTCGCGATCTACTACGGATTGTATCTCTGCGCGCCAACGAGACATTGTGCGCAAACGCGCGTGTGACGACGGCGAATCTTTTGGCATGAGCAATCGCAATGGCAGTGTCGTTCTACGTGCGATCCTCCGCGCACGTGCAACCGCCGGTTTAACGCGAAATCGCGTTACTCAGCGATCGGTATCCACGGGTACGAGAACGTACGCGTGGCGCAGTAACCGTAGCAGTAGTAGCGATTCGAGGCGACCGCGGCAACGACGGCGCTCGACGCGAAATCGCGACGCGATCGCTCGCAAAAACGATCGATCTCGCGTTCGCGATAACGCGGCAGACGAGAGGCGAACCATCATTTGTACGGTGACGAAATAAAACTATCGGCTTCGCGCCACAGAACCAAGTGACCGTCCAGTTCTTCGCCGGCGCAACGGCGGCGATCCTCCTTTCGTGATCGCATTCTTCTCCCTTTCGTCGCGACATCGTTCACCCTTGCGGTACCGTCGTCGAAAGCGCGCGATTCCGCGATTGCGCAGATCCGCGCGCAAAGTTCCACGAACGACAAACTCAATTCGAACAGGTGTATCCAATCGAACGACGCGTTGTCGGTGCGCAGTCTCGTGACGTCATCAGTTCGTCGCGACTCGTTCACGATTTCATCGCGACGTAATTCTCGACGACAACGAGCGAACATCTCTCCTTTGCGCGATGCGCGACTGCGCACCGGGTCAACGTCGCGAGTATCGACGACGCCGCGAGTGTGACGCGCGCGAAATCCGACAACGTCGCGACTGCACCCATCGCGGCGATCGTTGCGCACACGATGACGAATCGAACACTGGAATCGTCGTAGCGGTCTAGCGACGACGCGTCTGTTGTCGTAACGGCATCCGCGTGCGACGCGCCGTTGACAACGGCGACGCAAGCTCGACGCAAGAGTCGTTTGGCGGCCGCTCGTTCGCGCCTGTCCGAGATCGCGGTCTCGGTCGTGCGAATCCCTAAGCGTAATCAACGAGCAGCACGCGTTGCGATCGGCGAGACGACGCGAGCGCGACCGCGCGATCGGAAACCGACGTTTATTCGAAGAGAGAGGGATTCGATCTCGATGCCGATTCACAGATCCTCCTCCTTGCGCGATGACTACCGACGACACCGAGACGACACCTTTCTCGACACCGGTGTACGACCTGTACACCGACTACCTGTTCGCGCAATTGATGAGTCTGCACAGTGAGTCCGATTTCACGATCGATACGACGGACGAGCTTCTGCGATGCGTGCACGCTCGATCGATCGAATCGACCGCGTCGTCGTTGAACCGCGAGCGACGCGGTCGAGTGCGAACGCAATTGATAAACATGCACAATCAGCCCACCGACGGTCGTACAAGACTGAACGAGTCGATCGTCAAGGGTTACCGCAGAGCCATCGATTCGATGTACGATTACCTAGACAAAGTGGCCGATGGCGAACAAGACATCGCGCGACGATTGACAGCGGCGCGAACGGATATAGAACGCTTGTAGGTGCGATTGAGAACGTTGCGAGAAATTGCGAGCGCATGAACGAGCAATTGCGACGTGCGCCTCCGTGTTAAGAAGACGACGAACGCGGCGATCGCTCTCGCGCTACGCCGTCATGACTCGTCACACCGTGGACGATTACGTGACATACGCCAAATTGTGGCATCTGACTCGAGCTTTCGAATCGACTTCAGTGCGAACGCGTCGCGCCGATGTCGGGCGATTGTCGCGCCGATTGTCCGCTCTGTCCGTGCAGACGCACGACTGTTCTCTGACGGATTGCACGCGTCAAACGTGGTGTTGTTCACCACGATTCGAGACGCGCAGCGCGCCGTCGACGCCGCGTGCAAGTACACAGATAGTCTGCAGCGAATTGCTAAGCTGCACAATCGACTGGAGCGCACGCAACGACAACGAGCTCTTCTCGCGAAGAAAATCGCCGCGTCGAGCGATTGCGAACGAGGTGTCCGCTGACGTTAATGCGCGTTTTCGCAATAACCGGTAAAGCGCGAGGTTTCGAGACGTTCGCAAATCGATACGCGAGATTCGGCATACGCGCTACTGATCGCACTGCGCGATGGGGAAATTCGGATTCGGCGCGTTGCGAGATCGCTTCGCGTCGATTGTACAGGACGGCGCGCTATCGAGCGGGTGCTACGTCGCGTGCTTGGACGTGACGTCCATGGTGGTGTACGCGATTCGCAACAGCGCCAACGAGCGCGAATTCGTCGATTTGTTCCGTCGTCGCATGGAATCGAGCAAGGAGGTTTCTGCGCTTTCTGCGCGAAAATCCGCCGTATGCTCTGCGGTACACACTGGACAATCGGGCACCTCGGGCCAAGCGACAGACGCAGCTGCAGCGACTGTTGGACTCCATACCAGTGGCCGCGCGAATCACTCAGGTAGCGTACGCCTTGAGCGATAACGCGAACGCGTCGGCGACTCGCGCTCCGATTCGCATAAAAGACATGGTACCGTGCATCCGGGAGATTTTGCTGCGCGTCTTCGTGCTGACCGCGCAGCGTCCGTCGCCGTCACCGACGTTCGTTTCCTCCAATCGCTCGGAGCATCGAACGACGGAGAATGGGAGCAGCGGCGCGACAACCGTCGCGGACGCGATCGTCGCCGACGTCGAAGCGAAGAAATGCGGGACAGACGGAGTCGCGCGAACCGGCGCGAAAGGAGACACTCGCGCCGTCGATCGGACTTGCGATTCGGCGACAACGTTCGCTCGGGCGAATCATCTCGAGTTCGATTACGACGAGGGTGAGGGAGAGGTGAAGGCCATAAACTGGTTGTCTGCGCACAGTGGCGATCGTCCGCTTTTGATAATGGCGCGGGACAACGATGTCTTCGTGTACATTCTGTCGAAACTGACGCACGACGCGAACTAGACGTCGCGCAACCTCGACGACGAACCATCTTCGGTTCGACTAGCGCCGTATTCGGTTCGTCCGAGGCGCGTCGACGATCGCGCCGACGATTTCGACGAGTGGGACGACGCGAGGCCGAGATCATGGCGGAAGCAACGAGCGACGGTGGCGAACAACGACGCGGCGATGACCGTGGTCGACGAATATCTGATGTATCACGAGAGCACCAACAACATGTTGCTCTGCTGGAAACATCGGAATCTGCACTATGGCACGTGTTGGATACTGTTGCTGTGGTTCGGTGTGTGCTTCGGCAACGACTTCACCTTCGGCGTACTTGACAAATCAATCGCCACTATGACGCACTACTATCCTCTGCTCGAGCGTCACTTCGTCTCCGTGAGCGCGTCGCTGCACCGAGGCGACGATAACGGGATGAGCGCGGTGATTCGTCTCTTCACGCCAGCTTCGTGATACGACGCGATCGGCGCGGAAGCAACGACGGACGATGAACCGAACGCTGTCGATCGATTTCGCTCGATAGCGGATGCGCGGACGCTGACCTTGGCGTTCTGTGAGCTACAAGAGGTTCTGCGTCACGGCGGAGATCGCGTTCGTTCGCATCGATCGATCGAGAGCGCGTTCGTCGACGATGCGACAACAGTGGCTATCGTCTACGATCGTTCGAGGATCGAGTCGTGCACTTTTGGCTGGCTCGGCAACTCTGGAGCCTCTTCTACGTACTGGAGCTGCCGAGTGAATTCACCGGGAATCAGCGATTTCGAATGTGTCTGCGATTGCGCATAAACGCGACTTTCGACAAGCCCTTCGTGTCGAACGAAATGTTTCTGCGACTGCGACCGAGCGATTTTCATCGACACATCGAATCGATAATGCGACACGGTGTCTAGCGACGCGGCACGTAAGACGCTCGTTCTTGCGAATGCGTTGTCGACGTCATCGGTGACACTGTCGATGCTGTGTCTCGCTATAGTCGCGATCACGACGACTCTCGTTTACGCGATGACTCGACTCACGCATCTGGTGTTGTACGCGTCCGCTCTCGTCGATGAAACAACAGCGGTCGCGCGATACGGAGAGCGAGTGCCTCTTCGCGTCTCTCTCTGGCAGAACGAACCGAGTCGCGACAACGATACCGCGCGCTACAGCGCGGCGATCGGTCGACTCGTGTTCGACGAGACAACGGTGTGGACGTCCGCGCCGTCGGTTGCGTCCGCGCGCTATTCCGACAGCGGTGCCGAATTGACGAATTCGCTGGCGCGAGTTCGAGCTCGGGAATCGTCGAAGCAACGGGATTTCGCGGCGAATCTGACGCGACTGTGGAACCATCTTCGACGCGCGTGGTGACGAATCGATGAGGTTCGCGCGAACAATCGCGATCGGCGGGACGTCGAGTGACGATTCCGACGAGTACGCGATCGACGAGTATCGAAGTCGTGCCCATTACGACGACCTGCTGGAGCGCTATTCTATACATTCCTAACGACCGTCGGTTCAGTAATGTAACGACGTCTGTCGATTGCACTACCGACATCGATAGTTGAAGGCTATTCTGTACATCGCTCGTATCGACATTTATCGTTGCAAACGACGGTCATCGGTACGATTCTATCGATAAATACAGGCACGATAAAAAGGTAAAGAAATATATTTTTCAACCAATAGCATTACAGTTACATAAGAAAGTACATCGAAGGAAGTGATACAAGAAAATCCGAAAGGTATACAATTTATATTAATAATATAAAAACTATAAAAAAATAAATTAAAAAAAAAATACATTTATATATGTAATTGTTACTTTTGTACAAGTAATGTTCGCAATATATATACTATAAGTCATAGCAGATAAGTGTAGAAACCATAAGTAGGTTAGATAAATATTTAGTTAAACCCTCCTCACTTAGATTTTGATAAAAATTAATGAATCGATTCGTTTCCGTGCGTAGAAGGTTTCGAAAGTTATAATTGTCGCTTGACAATGGAAAAAGAGTAATAGAGCGGAGAAGTAGTGACATGTTGAAGGTTAGGATACTTGTCATACTGAATAGAAAGAAGCATATATGTTAATGTACAAAGCGTAGGGAGGGTTAAATTAAACATTTACCTAATTAAGGAATGTACTAATAACTGACTTAATTCATTTATTTTGCATTATTACAAAATTAAATCTATATATTTTCTTAGCATGAAAAGAGTACGCTCATTAAGAACAACCCAAACGCAATATGAAGAAATAATAAAATACATGGAAACCCATACAGAATTTGCTGCAAGCAAATATCTCACAAAGGAAGGAAAAAAGCATGATGCTCAACAATGGGAGGAATTACATAAAATGTTTAATGCATTGAGTAGCAGCCCTGGGAAAACTGTGAAACAATGGCAAACTTTAATTATTTAATTATTATGTTATATTTAGTGTGCTTGCATAGAATTAGTTTATACCAATCATTTGATACACATATTAAATATATATGTGCTAAATTAGTTTAGTAATTGGTTAAATATATTTTTTTGTATGCACACAAATTATTGGTATAAACTAAGCTATATTCATGATATGTTAAAATAGATGTTATCAACTGTATTTAAAAGTCCATTATATAAATTGTTTATTAAGGTTTGGAGTGATCTAAAAAATAATGCGTCCAAAAAAGCATCCAATTTAAGAAACGAGAGAAATCGTACTGGAAATTTTCCTGTTAACGCTGAGCCGTTGGATGATATGGAGCGACGCATAATTTCTTGCATCGGCTTGGAGTATGTGCAAGCTGCTTCTGATTGTCCAGACAGTACCCCAGAGGAAGAAGTAATATATTCAAAATAGTATCTTTATGTCTTTAATTATATTTTATAATATAAATTACTTAAGTTACAAATTATTCATAGTTGTATACAGGGTGAGTCAATTAAAGTGTTACAGACTTATATCTTGGAAATGAATAATTTTACGATGCTATTTACGATGCTCATTCGGTCGCAATAACAACCGAAAAATTCGAATACACAGAGCTCTCTGACAGTGTATCAACAGCGCGGTCACTGAACGTTCTCGAAGCGTGCTCTTATTGTTCGCTCGACGACAACATGCGATATGCTCGTGTCATAGCGGTCGTCGAAAGCAGTATCAAATCAAGCGATGACAGCCGATGCGAAAAAAGCGCCCTATACGGACCAATCATCTAATACCAGCGCATTCAAACTCGGTCAACAACAGCAAACCGAGATGATAAACGATATCTCGGTGGCGGATGGGGAGTTAGCGAGTTGATCCGATCGACGAGCGGACGCGTAATCTCACCGCAGCAGTTGAAACCACTTAGCATCAAAACGGATCTTCCCGTTCTCTTCTCCCTTTCTCAACCTCGGTTTTCGTATTGGACCTTCTTCATCTTCTTCGTAAAGCTCTCGACCCGGCGTCAGTTTGACTCCTCTTATCTCACCGTCTCATCGACTTGGCTATCCTATTATACCCCTCATTCTCCTGTCGTTATTTATTAATTCGGGCCATATCGGAGGACACTTCCGCTCAAGTGAAAGCCAATTGTGCGGTGCCGAACGCCGCGATCGGTACTCCTGCTCGTGAACTCAAACCCCCCTCTTTTTGTATTATTGCGTTAACCCAATGTATAGCAGCGTAACGTTAATTGTGTAAATTGTCCATTAAAGTCAGAGGAAACCGACCACTTTTCCGTCATTTTGTGATTCACCATACCCACCGCGCTCTCTCTGAGCGGATCCGGCACATTTGTGCGATCACCTAACTACTTGGCGACACCACCGCACACGCAACAAAACATATTTCAAGAGCTTTCCAAAACACTACAACAAAGTATTTTTTTGTTAAGTACATCCCGAGTTATGAAGCTCCAAATTTACAGTATCGTCGGCATTAGCATTACCCAAGGTGTACCGCGTGGAGGTTGCACGATCGGATTTACACCTCTTGTGTGCGTGCGTACGTGTGTGTGTGTGTGTGTGTGTATGCGTGCGTGCGAACACGCGCGCGCGCACACATACACACACACGTACGCACGCACACAAGAGGTGTAAATCCGATCGTGCAACCTCCACGCGGTACACCTTGGGTAATGCTAATGCCGACGATACTGTAAATTTGGAGCTTCATAACTCGGAATGTACTTAACAAAAAATACTTTGTTGTAGTGTTTTAGAAAACTCTTGATATACGTTATAAGAATATGCCAAAAAAAGTAGGGCGTTCCATTTGAAAAATTGTTGGTGACCTTCATGTAACCTTCAAATGGCTAACCAAGGTCTAATCAATGATACCTTCTTATGTCCCATTTGATACCATACAACTTTTGTCTGAAACATTTTTCTCTAAAATTATTCATTTCCAAGATATAAGTCTGTAACACTTTAATTGACTCACCGTGTATATATATATATATTTTTTAATACAATATACAAAATTAATTATAGTGTTCCAAATTTTATATAATTTTACTTTTTGTAGGAATATCAGAACAGCTTGAAAATGGTAACGAAGACATTTTAGGAAATCCACCAACGACATGATCAATAGCAGACATTTTAAATGAGGAGGATGTTACTCACGATAATAACAGTAAGGAAATACATATTAATTACATAATAACATATCTGTTAGTGAAATTTTCTTACTTGAATAGTAATTAGTTATTCCTTATTTATTATTTTACAGGAAGGAACAGACAACGGATTGGTACGCAATTGCAAGAAGCACGCGATAAATTTGCAGAGATCGCAGAAAATCATACAACTACTTTACGGGTAAAATATTTGTTATTGATTTATTATAGAATTCTGATTATTATAAAAGTTATTAGTTATTAGTCTATTTAACAATAATATTTTCTGTCTTTTTGTAACAGTTACATGCAGAGGCCTCGATGAAACTGGCTGATTCTGCACTGTTAGCAGCTCAGAACGACTTACAATTGAAGAAAGAAGAATTGCAATCGATGAACAGTAAATTAAAGTTTTAGATAATTTACAAAAAATAGTAGATAGGTTATTATAAAAGGTTATTATAAAAGTTATAAATTTATTATGTGCCTTGTCTTTGTACATATTATGATGTTACAATACAACATAATATTATTATTATAATTTATATTAATATATACAAAATTAATTAATATTAATATATACAACATAATATTATTCTTTAAACTCTACTATATTGGCGAGCTATTAGGTTTTCTTGTATGCGAATTGCATGTGCTCGTCCTCGAAAGATACGTTCTCTTTCGTTATCTTCAACATCTGCGTTAAGTCCCATGTGACGGAAAGCTTCGATCTCCATTTCGTCTACTTCTACTTCTTGCATACGATGTGCAATTCTCATATTATGAAGCACAGCACATGCGTTTACTATCTTACCAGCCATGCCTGGCTTGTACATTAATCGCCTCTGCACTGATAAACATTTAAATACCGCTTTCCACACACCAAACAAGCGTTCTACGCATGACCTTGCACTACAAAGATTGTTATTATATCGAAATCGTGGAGAACCAGGTATTTCGTGCTTCAAGGGAGTCATCAGCCAAGGTTCAAGATTATAACCATCATCACCTGTAAAAAGATAATCTTTATTTATCACCGTTTAATGAATAAAACCTACAATCTTACCAATTAACCAAGTATTGCGTTCTCCATTGTTAAATCGTCGTTCCATGATACGATGTATGGGAGAGTTCGACCATATGTATGCGTCATGTCGTGTGCCAGGATATCGTGCGTTTACATTTAATATTTTTAACTCGGGATCACAGATCTGAAATTATGATTACAAAAAATAGATTTTGGGATATTGAATTAAAAAAACTCTTATTTTATATTTTAGATTATAATTATATTGAACTTTAATATATAAATAATACGTACTAATTAGGCATTGATCGTGTGATCACCTCAATGATTAACATAAGCCTCCTCATGTTCTTTTGGTCCTTTAATATTAATATAAGTGCAATTAATCGCTCCGATAGCACCTGGAAATAGCTGAGCTGCAGTTCTGAATTTTTTTCGAGCGACATGGCGTTCCATATCCGTCATGGGAAATTTAACCCATCGTCGTAATAATAAATCATTTATCGCATTGATTACTTTTCGTATACAGCGACTAACAGATGGTTGACTCACTGCAATATCCCATTGCTCTCCGATTGCACCTTGGTAATAGCCGACGGCATAAAACCTGAGAGCAGTTAATATCTGAAAAAAATAGTTTGGAATAAGCAATGATTAAATCTAAAAGCGATAAACTTTCTATAACTTATAGTCCTTAAATTTTACTTTAATGATAATATATGCACAGATTCATAATAACATATGACATTGAATTACTATTGTTCGCTCTTTGGCGAAGCGAACAAGAGGCCAGGACGGCTCAGCAATGAGCGCGGGGTGCGACTTAACAGGAAGATAATGTGGTCTCTTTTGTTTTTTATGGGATCGGTCCTCCATTTCCGTCCTGGTCAGCTTCGACGTTCGTCGAGGCGCTGGGAGGCCAATGCTCGCCCGTTGAAGCGTGAGCACAACTCGAACACGCGATCCCAATTTTATTATATAAAAAAATACAAAATAAACTTTAACAATGTACGATGAATGTGATCATGCGTCGCACGTCCGTTCGAAACGCAATGCGTTGAGGCCGCAATCGTATTTCGGACGATGAGGTTCGACCGGAGCGGTCGAGCAGCTGAGTTGGAAAAACCGAAAAACGGAGCGGAACAAACTGAACTATTACTTGCGAGCGGTTTCGTGCGAAGAGAAGATCTGATCGACGCGAGGAAACGAAAAGCCGTTCGTCACTTCGATCTTACATGTATTGTTTTGTTTTGTGTCGCTCGGAGATGATATGGTAACCGCTATTTGGTCGAAAACGTTGCCATATTAAGCAGTCACATGCGGACAAAACGTGACAACAACTACGCGGTGTCCGATATCAAACACGCACGGCGTGCTCACGCGAGAGTCACGCAGGATATCTCGTGATATCGAGAATCCTTGATTTCGTCGACACAAAGAGCGGTGCCTTGGACGGATCGCAAACAACTATAGTATTTTAAATGAGTGCAAAATAATCAGTATCTGGTGTTCTGTGCTGAGACTATATGGACGCTGATGTTCTAATCGTGGTTCTAAAATATTAGCCAATTCTATGACGATATCTGGAGTTAATCTATATAATTTAATAAATTCATCATCGTGGAGGTCGAATGGATCATGGGCATCTCGCCATTCTCTCCTCTCCACATGGCGTTCTAAACGTCTTACTCGATGCTCCAGATTTAATAAGTCCCACGCAAGAAATCCTTCTGCCATTTGTACTACACTAGAATGCAATATGATATTGCTTAATATATTACATGTTATTTGGAACACAATAACAAATTTACGATTTCTACTAATAAATTTTTATAAATTATCAATAATTAATCAGAAAGTCATGAGTTTCACATAGTTACTTAAATATATCCCTGGTGAAAATTTTTTACTGAAAATTAATGATTTTCTCTGAAAAATTAGTTTTTCATAGAAAGTAAAAGATTTTCAAAGTATGTCATAGAAAGTACGAAATTTTTATGAAAAAATATAATTTTCTCTTTCCTTTTCAATGAAAATCTGAAAATATCTGAAATGTTTTCTGAATTTTTCAAAAATTGTTCCAATCTACTGAGTTTTTCATAGTTTTTGTTAGATTTTCAGCAAAATTTTTTCAATCAAAATTTTTCCAGGGATGTTTAGATATATCCAATTTTATATCACGTCAATAAAATTGGAGATAATTAAACATATATGTATCTACACATTCTTTAAAGTATATTATTAATTGTAAGATAAAAGGTAAATCAAATTATGTTAGGTTAGGTTGGCTTAGATTACCTTGTTCTAATAATCTGAGTTAGCCTATTTTCATTGCGTGTTAAAAGTATATAATATTAATATGAAGAGCATATAATATTTCTATATTATTTATTTAACAAATATTTACAGTGGTATTTAATATTATAGATTGTAACGGTAACGCCCGCGGGGTTCGGTGCGATCGGTCGCCCACCGTCGCGCCGGCTCGCCGCTTCCGCGACTCCTCGCTCGCCGCCGCGCCGGTGCAATACTCGGGTGAAGGGCTAGTTCAAGGTAGCTTCTCGGAAGAAATGTGTGTTCAGCGTTTCTGTGTTAACAAGTTGGGTGCGGCCGCAAGGCGCCCCGTTTATTTAAAAGACGTTCGATGCTATATAATAGATATATATATATATAAGTGTATGTGGGCCGCTCGCTGCCCGGTGTGGCGTCGGTGATGTCCGTTCCTTGGTGCCCGTGATTCCTGCGTAGCCGCAAGGGTGGTCCCCTATCCGAGGGATCAGAGGGGATGTTCCGCGCCTTTTGGCGGTCCGACGTCCTCGGCCACGAGTCCTGTTGAGGGCGACTTACGCCAGCTGTTCTTTGGATAAGCGGGAGGTGGTTTATTCCGGGCAGCGTACCACGGTCACAAAGTCGGACAAGCACTGATAATTCCGCGAACCGATGCTTCGGAAATATTCTACGTCGGTGGCCAACGGCTGCCGATGCAGACGGACGAACACTTATCCTCGCGCACAGGAATTTAGAAATTAATCTACGTCGGTGGCTAATTGCTACCGACGCAGACAGACGAGCACTTATGAATCGCGGAACGGCGGCGAACTGCTGCCGTTTGGGCGGACGAGCACTTATATTCCGCGCACAAATACTTAGAAATATTCTGTGCTGGTGGCTAACTGCTGCCGATACAGACGGACGAGCACATATAAATCCGCGAACAGATACCTAGAAATATTCTGTGCCGGTGGCTAACTGCTGCCGACACAGACGGACGAGCACGTATAAATCCGCGAACAGATACCTAGAAATATTCTGTGTCGGTGGCTAACTGCTGCCGACACAGACAGATGAATACGGTAAATTCGCGAACGGATACTTAGAGATATTCTGTGCCGGTGGCTAACTGCTGCCGACACAGACGGACAAGTACGGTAAAGTCGCGATGCCTGGTCGGCCGACGAGGCTCGGCTGCCGGGTCTTATAAAATTTCCCGGTGGTTCGGTACGGTGTGGAAGCTTTACTCACCGGCGGATGCCTTGCCTTCTCATCGACTTCTCTTCACGATTCTCGCTGGACTCTCCTGGTAGCTGATCTGGTGGACTCACTGTCTCTCACGGTCTGCTCGATCTCTCGTCGAGAGCGGGTTTTATACCTAAATTCCTCTCGACGATCGGTGGCCGATAATCGGGGGATTAGTTCCCCCGATTTCCCGGAAAGTCGCGCATGCGATTTTCGCGAATTACCCCTTTCTGGGGGGACCGTCTTCCCGACCGCTTCGCGATTGGGCTTTTTCCGGCGGTCTGGCAGGTTGCCGTGGCATAGGTGTTGCCGGGCGCTTGGCGATGATTTCTCGCGATCGTGTGACGATCGTGGTCGCCGTCACACGATAGTAACGGGGGTAAAACTCCTCGTTACAAGATAAACTCACCTTTGTCACCTTTCCAAATTTTATTGCTATGTTACTGCTCCAATGCATTAATGA